>NW_013666226.1:315702-322008 GCF_000517525.1 Limulus polyphemus
TGTGTACGTAAACGCTTGTGTTAGCGCCAGTATTGTTACGTAAAAATGAAAATTCAAGAAAGTCTCCACACGCCAAAAAGTATAACCAACGCGCCGCGACTAAAAAGAGGGTATATGTTATTAGTTTGCTATAGTCAGTGTGCTATAAACCTTGGAAGCTATAACTGTGATTGTTATAACGCTTATCAATCGGAAACTTAAGATACTTGACCAGGAGCACTTACAAAGTTCGAAAATAACAAATCATTTAACTTCAGTGCATTCTCATCGAACATTAATACTTTTTAAGAAAATATCATATAAATTCATCATGGAAAACTCAACGTATGCGGCTGGTGAATAACGAATGACAAAGCCAGCTAGCTCCCCGTTAAGCGAATCGTACCTACATCAACTCGCTCATCGTGGACCCTCGATAAGATATCAAGGAAGTTTCAGACTAGAAAGAAGACTTTACATTGCTTATAAGTTTGTGAAACTGTTGTTTATATACCATTGTTTGTAATAATTGTTATTGTAAATTGTATTACTGTTTGTATATTAAAACATATTTGTATAAAAAGAAGAAAACTGTGTGTATCAATTTTGTTGGCAAATATCATAAACTGACTATATATCGGCTTTTACTTAACTGCTAAATCCAAACTATAATTTAACTACTAAATAATTAAAGTATCATTTAGCTCGGTTTCAGACTATTTGAATTTCTAATACGCAACAGTTGTTTTGAGCAACTGTTCGTCAAAACACACATACAACTTGTTTTGTATAAAAGGGTGCACTTTTGGTTTAATGTTCTCCAAACAGATCAACGTTTTGTTCAGACAATTTCTCTATACTTAGTGTAAAGTCATGTCTCGTCACGTGCCAGAAGTTACAGGGCGTCAAAATGTTCAATTGTCCAGCAATGGTATGAAGCACACAGATATTGTCAGAACAGTAGGGTACCCCCAGTGTACTGTATACAAAAACATGAAACGTCATCGGACTACAAGAAACTCTACTGGTAGACACCGAAAAACTGCTGCCCGAGATGGCCGTGCTTTGCTCAGGTTAACACGTTAAGGTCGAAAGAAGTCTTGTAACACCATATGGCAGGAATGGCATGAAGACATTCATTCCAGGGTATTCAGAAGAACAGCGAATAGGAGACTGACCAAATTAGGTTATTTTGCACGAAAGGCTATCTGCAAACCGATATTAACCAGAATTCACGGCCGTCACCATGTTACTTGGGCAAGACAACATGCCAACTTACAGCTAGGACACTAGCAGCATGTCATCCTTTTACATTAGTCCTGTTTCCTGCTTCTTAAAGCTGGTGGTAGGATTCATGTTTGTCGGTTGCCTGGAGAACAGATAAAAGAAGACTGTTTTTCCCACAGAGAATACGGGAGGTGTTGCAGTAGATATTTGAGCAGCTATTCATCATGGTGGAAAAACTCTTTATATCCTCCAGGGAATTGTCCCACAGGCATCACATGAAGACGATATTTTTGCCATATGCTAGGGCAAGGTTTGGAAGTAACTTTGTGTTCCAGGATGACAATGCTACTGCCCACATTGTACAGATTATCTCGAACAGGAGAACATTACAAGATTGCTATGGCGAACAAAGTCTCCCGATTGTAATCCCATTAAGAACTGTTGTGCAGAAAACTGCTAACCACGACCTTAAACCAGCTACTGCAGCATAGTTGCAGCGCTTTTTAGTGACAAGTTGGGATGAAATCACGGTGGGTTACATCAATAGCCTCATCGACAGCATGCCACATCGCTTTGTGGAGGTTATTAGAGTCCATGGATGACCAATCAAGTACTGAACGTTTAGTATGAACTGATATAAGGTTACAGGCGCTATTTATAATTATTTGGTGAAATAATCTCACCAAATTCTCCCATAATAAACTGATTTTTCATTTTTTATCTCCTCCCCACCTAAAAATGAATGTCTTCATTAGACACAGCTATCCAAAACGTAGTGGTTGTATAATATTTGTTGTTAGTTATTACCTTCGCATAAAATTTCGTTTACCACTTTTCTCTCTTGTGAAGCCGTGAGGAAGAAAGTCCTTGGACGTATGTGTTGTTCCGTGGGGCTAGAAAAAATAATGAAAAACAATTAATTACTGTTTCTGAATGGTGTTTTTACAATATATAACTTACTGCTAGAAAACTTAAAATGTTGCACGAATTCGAAGTACAGTTTTGGTTGGTTTAGTTTGAATTTCGTCCAAAGCTACTACACGATGGCTCTCTGCGCTAGCCGTCCCTAATTTAGCAGTGAAAGACTAGAGGGAAAGCAGCTAGTCATCACCACCCACCGCCAACACTTGGGCTACTCTTTTATCAACGAGTAGTAGAATTTACCGTCACATTATAACTCTTCCACCGCTGAAAGGGCGAGCGTGTTTGGTGGGACGGGGATTCGAGCCCTCTACCCAGGCCCTCGACGTACAGTCGAACAACACTCAGTGTTGAGAAAATAAGAGCAGAATAAGTTTATTAACTTATCTTCTCTCACTAAAATCCCCCGGTGGGACAGTGGTAAGTCTACGTATTTATAAAGCTAAAATCAGGGGTTTAATTCTATTCGGTGGACACAAAAGATAGTCCGATGTGGCTTTGCTATAACTACAACACACACACTCCACAACATGGTATTTCTAGTGTCACATTAAGTCTTTTCTCTCTCTCTCTCTCTTTTCACTATGAATCTGCAATTTCAAACAGGGAATTATTGGAATGGTATATCTAAAACAATGTTAGTTTATCTTATAAACTATGAAATCTGCAGGTTATTTCGATTTACTTTTAAATAAATATTCTGTATAAGTATATCTATATAAACATTTTAAGCTAGATACAGATTTTGTCTTTAATTTATGAAATTCACTAAATAAATAAAACTACTAAAATTTTCAGCTGAAACTCTACATAGAAAATTTTTAAAGCATTTAGAAAAAATAATGATAATCAAGCTCTTAACTCCCTGTATCATATAAAAAGGTTTATAGAAATTAAAATATTGTACCTTATCACTTACTTGTGATTTCCATTTTGTAAGTAAAGAGAAGGATTTTGGTTACATGAAAAGATAATGTTATTAACCTATAGAGATCTGTTCAGCCAACATAAAGGTAAGATGAAGACATTGAAGTAGAATCATAAATATAATTGAGACTTAAGAAAACCTTAATTAACATATTTACTACAGGACAATTAGAAATCGTTGTAATAGAAATATTGTTGAAACCTATTGAAATTTACTCAACATCTTACACTGTTGTTGAAAAATAAGTCTGGTTCATGTCCTAAAAGCGCTTCAGTATCTTAGTTGCCCCCCCCCCCTCAGTAGCTCAGTAGTAAGTCTGTAGACTTACAACGCTATAAATCGGGTTTCGATACCCGTGGTGGGCGAACAACAAATAGCACCTTTGTAATGGAGGGTTTCCAAACAAAATCCTCTTATACTAACGGTTCTACAAGTTACCGATGTATTTAACGGAAGTATATTCAAGCTTAACTATAACACTACCTATGATTTGCAATTTACTATATAAAAAAATATATCAAAATTTGTCGGAAACCTTTTCTCAAATTTGTGAATCTTACCTATCATACAGCAAGTCGAATTTTGATAACTTGGCACCCACAAGTTGACAAGTAAACATAAAAGACAGCATTGCCATGACGACATTTTGTTTGCTTCTATTCTTCTTCATCGTATGTACATCACTTAACTGATACTGAGAACACAAGAGTACGAAGTGAATGCTGATTGTAAGTAAGGATTTCGTAAGTTTTTTCCTGTGCGCAAATATCACTGAGCAGGAAAAAAAAAAGAATTATCACCCATTGCTTTACATCCGGAGAAACGAAACCACTCATTTGTTTTGATTTCGTACTGTTTCAACGTCAGAGTTGTGTGAAATTTACAACACTCTTATAGTACAAGTGACGTAATAACAATGTAAAAAAATTTATAAATACAGGAAAATTCTTACAACCACCCAGGCGTTACATAATACATCCGGATTCGAGTAAATTGGTGAAACATGTCCAGAGAAATTGTATACTAAAGATAGAGAAAAGAATAACCGAGGTATGTCAACTGAAGAATTAGAAGAATAAATAGGCATACTATTTGTGATAAGAATCACGGGAACTTTTTTAAATTTTCAGTCGGTGTTTAAAGCAGATTAAATTGTATACAGAATTATTTTTTTTTAAACGATAAGATTTGACTAAAAGTCTAAAAAACTATTCATATAAACGCAATTAAGGAGCTAAAATTATTTTAATACACTGTTATGATTTATATTCAGTCATGAAATACCAACGGTCATACACTATTAATGGAATTTTTTGGTACATCTGCAATGCTTCAACTGTGCAACGGCAGGGAAACGTATGAGACTGAATGACGACAATTGGAAACTTGTTGCGACTAAGAACCCAGACTATGTTTCTGTAGTCACTAACATTATCACTGTATCTATCTATTTAATAAACAACAACGCAGAATTTAATCCTTTCATTTTCTGGCGATATGTTTCATTTCTCAACATTTTTGGACAAACCATTGTTGGCTTCTCTGTAAAGGTCAGAGAACAAAACGAAAACAGGATGGAGTTTTGAATTTCAAATTACAAAAATATAAACTATTTCAAAATATTCATATAAACCTCACATGCAAATTAAATTTAAAACTTAAAACAAATTTAATATTATACTTTCTGAGATATTCAAGTCCATTGATTTCTGACAGTAAACAGCAGATTCAGGAAATGTTAAGCAGAGAATACGATGAACACGGACAAGCAAAATGAAAACAAGCACATGCACGTGAATGAATAAAAACGTAAAATCTTTATTTATACAAATCACAAAGGTTTTACCTAATCGCGAAACACTCTGGCTGCAAGAACTGGACAAAACAAAACGGAGGAAGAATCATAATGAAACCATAATTTTAAGTAAGACAAAATCCTAATTACGGTATCTAACAATTTTAGATAACCTACGTCAATGATCAGTCCCATTATACGTGTAAATGAGAGATAAATCCCTTCTCATAATAATTTGTACAGACTTTTGTACCACCTCTTGAAATGAGTATGACCTAATTTCAGGAGAATATGAGATTTATGCAGGGTCAAAGGGGTCTAAGCCTTGTTGAACAATTATTGTGGTGTACAAGAATTTAAGAACTTTCACGATCCTTTCACAACTACGTCACTAAATACGTGTAAAACATGTACACGAAAATGTAGAAAAAAAGTATACAAATATACCATAATAAAGATGTATTCTTTCAAGTTATACAAGTGTAAAATATAGTCATCACTCACATAAGTATATTTTCTATATGAGTAATATTAAATCCATCTGTAACTTTTAACTATTGAAGACTTTGTATCCTAACAGATATAATAAAATTATCGATTTTTAAGTTTTAAATGCAATTTAAATCTATTTTGAACATAAAGTATTTCTATGTTTTTGTAATTTTCAAGTTTAAATTTTTGTGATATACGATGATTAAACTAAACTAACAAATTTGAAGAAGAAATTATTGCGTTATAAATTCTTCATTATTTGCTTATTTGATTGAAAATGTGTTTCTCTAATTTCTTTAGTTAATTAATTTGCTTTTTTTTTTGTTAAGCACAAAGCTACACAATGGGCAATCTGTGTTGTGCACACTACGGGTATCAAACTCCAGTTTTAAGCGTTATAAGACTTACCACTGGCAAGGTTTTAATAACTTTTAAGTGTCTTTCCTTTATTTATTTATTTACATTAGCAGAGAAACCTCAATATTTACATTGTACTTAAAGCCTGAATGGGATAACGTGCAATATACTTTGTAAATAGCTTTGTATGAAATGTTAGTTTCTTGAGAAATTATTTCTGAATTAATATTAACGTCAGAACCTGTAGTGGTAAAAATATATTAGGTATATTACATTTATTTAGAAACTCAGTAACTGTGATTTGTTTTGTAATTGTTTTATTGGGCTATTGAGCCTGGTCGTTGTGATAAAATCTGATCAAATTAGAGCACATACCTTCGCCACTCAGCGTTGATCATATTCGGCTCTATAAAAATACGAAAATGTATCCGTATGTCCGTCAATATCAATGAGCACAGACCATTTTTGCCAGGATAATGAGGAATAATATTATACACATGTCTACCAAGTGTAACGAATTTATTATTATATATTTATTTTAATATCGACGTTGTTTAGATCAAATTTATATTTAAAAACATACATAGCTTGTACTATTAAATATGTA
>NW_013666226.1:322248-358866 GCF_000517525.1 Limulus polyphemus
AAACACTTAAATTTGTATTGTTACGTAAAACTGAAATTTCTAGAAAGCCTCCACTCGACTATAAATACAACCAACGCGACGCGCCAGCAGACAGTTGTATGCTCGTAAGCACACGTTGTTAAGAAATTTATTATTATTGTATTTCATTATCTAATCTAACCTAATAAGGGGTAATCGATAAGAGTATGTACAAAAGGGTGGAGGTCTGAGCAAAAGGTACAACTGCGCACTAGGGAGATTTAAAAAAGCCAAATTGTGCTTGCGTACTTTATGGATTCTCCCTTAGTGAATATTACTTCCTAGTCGACTGAAGGTTAATGGGTTTTACCTTTTAGTTACTAGTCTGTTTTATTCCATATTTTGACAAAAACGGTTGTTTATTATTGAGCATTGCAATAAAGCCCCAATATGATTTTCCCAACCTTATAGCCTGATGGTTAGGGCGCTCGACTGGCAATCTGTGGGTCGCGGGTACGAATCTCCACCGCCGAACATGCTCGTCTTTTCAGCAGTAGGGCTGTTATAATGTGACGGTTAATCCCACTATTTCGTTGGTAAAGAGTATCCCAAGAGTTGGCGGTGGGTGGTGTTGACTAGCTGCTTTTCCTCTATTCTATCACTGCTACATTAGGGACAGCTAGCATAGATAGCCTTCGTGTAGCTTTACGCGAAATTCAAAACAAACCCAACCTTGTAATTATATATACACTTATTTCTTGCTGAACTCAGTGCTGTGTATATTTCTAAAAATATTGACAGGAGAAAACTAGGCTTACTGCTCCAAAAATGGCAAGGGCTATCTACGCCGGCCGTAATATTGTTTCTTTGTTGTTAACCAAAAAACTATATACTGGAATATATATGCTTCGCCCATCACGCGTATCGAAACTTCATATTTAGCGTTATAATTTCTCAGACCGAGGGAGGGGCCTTAGTATTAAATTGATAGACATAAAGGAAGGCAGTTAGCAGCACCCACTACCAACCCATGAGATACTCTTGTCTGACTGAATAGTGTGGAAAGCATTTTTGGCAGGAGTTTATAAATAAGTACTAGACCATTAAATATATTGTTAAGTGTCGATGGCTTGCTCATATCTTAATAAATAGAACTAAAATATTTGTAAATCTCATTTTATGCCTAACAACATTTAATATATTTAAAGTATTTTTACATTAAGTGGTTGTTGATGGTTCTTTTTTAATGCAAAGCTACACAATTCCCCGCTCAGTCCAATGCGGAGAAATGAACCCCGGATTTTAGTACTGTAATTCAGGAAACTTACCACTGAACCGACTCACTGCGGACATTTTACATCAAGTTATATGATAAGTTTAGGTGTAATATTTACCTATGTATACATAGAGGAAACTCTAACTCTCACATATATTTCCATTACATCACTTACACGTGTGATAAAAAAGTCTAATAGTGAACAAGTTTATGACACTGCGGTTTACAGATTCTGAATATGTGCCCTCACATTAAGTAAGTTTCCTATCGTCAATGAAGCTGGAAATCAAACGGATAATATACAGCAGAAGTTTCAGTTGGAACCGCAGGTCATCAAGAGTTTTCTGGACATCAAAGATACAGGGACAATATATTGGATTATTGAAACTTCCAGTTATAGTTTCTGTTAGTCTTATTAAATTATCGTTAATTTGCATAGATTTTTGATAAACATTTTCAATTTTGGATAATCTGTTATTAATGTCTAAAACCGTGACGGATCTGTTAGTAACAATATTCTTTTTCTAAACGTTTACCTAGACAGCTTGTGAAACAAGTCTATAATTATAAGGTTTATCCTTTGGCTTTGAACGACTTCTGTGTCGCTGTTTAGGTCAATGTTTGGTGACCTCCATGAGAGGGTTAGACTTCTTCCTTGAAATACGGGTACAAACTGTGGTTCGTATATTAAACTGGTACGAACTGTGGTTCATATATTAAACTAGTACAAACTGTGGTTCATATATTAAACTGCTATGCTCCATTTCGTGATGATCGAGAAAAAGTTGAGAAGAAATTTACCAGTTTCGTGAGAATAGGTTTATAATATAGAACAAGGTTGGAGCGATTAGAGTCTTTGGAGAGATTTTATAAGAGAATTTTCAAATTAGATGAAGTTTTCCGGGAGTTGTTTTTAGCAAAAAATAAAAGTCACATCAGTGACAACCTCTTTGTCGTCAGAAGAGTAAGATATTTCGTCGGAATTGTTTGAGTGGCTACACTTTGAGTTTTGACAGTAGTTTGAGATTATTTGTTTGAGTGACAACTTCTTCATTATCAGAAGTTTATTTGTTTTAGAGCAAAGACACATTGGACTATCTGCTCTGTCCACCGCGGGGAATCGAACCCCGGCTTTAAGCGTTGTAAGTCTGTAAACCTACCGCTGTCCCACCGGGAGATCATTGTCAAAAGAGTCAGATACTTTGTCAAGAGTTGTTTGACTACACTTTAGGTTTTGAAATAGTATATGAAATAGTTGAATTAGGTTTAGAAGGAAACGTAAGTGGAAATGCCTGTTTTTCTTGTGGGAGACGATATTTGCAACTGGTCTTTCTTCTTTACAGAAAAAACGAAAAAAAAAACTTTAACATGTGTTTACAGTGACGTCCCCCAAACAAAAGTAGAATATAATGTAGTTGAGTCTATTAGTGGTACGCCTGAGGGCTTATAACGCTAAATATCGGGCTAACATACCCGCATTGAGCAGAATACAGTTAGCCCATTGCGTAACTTTGAGCTTAACAACAAACAAACAAACATGTATTTGAGATAACATCTGCAAGTCCCGCCATCTGTTGAGCTACTGAAAAACCGTACAATTACATAGCATTCCTGCAAATGTGGCTATTTCTAAGGCTTTTTGATAGAGAAACAGTATTTGTTAGATTATAAAAATGGCACTTTCACTTTGACAGTTTTCAAAGAATGGCTTAACTTCTGGCATATGAAACTTCCAAGTATCATGTAGCTTATTTAAGGACTTGCAAACACACGCTCTTCTTTGTTTAATGTATAATTACATAGTTTAATATTAGAGACAGGTTTGCATTCTTTGAAAACTCGTTAACTATTGACGCACGGTGTGCTGTATAGCATTAATTTCTATTTTATCCTTACAACTGGCATATATTAAACAAAAGTGTCTTGAACTAAAGATTCTGTGAGTAAAAATTTTGGGATCTATTTTCTCAGTAAATTCTAGTTTGTCGAATCGAGAAAAGTAATTATTCATGTGGATAATTAGTGAATGAATTGTTAGTTTAATGCTCGCAAATGCGATATCAGTTCATTTATTGTAGCCTGTTACTGTTTTATAAAGTGTCGTACACACACGTATTCATATACGGTTATACAGATTACATAAATTCATTGAAGTTATATGAGCTGTATTTACTGTTTTCATGTTTTACATTTTATATTGTTTTAAACATATGTTTAAACGATCTTAGTATTCAAGTGCACAATAATAATTCTAACACTTTTTTCTGACATTAATGTATTCACTACCCTAACGTATTATATTTTTGTGCCTATAACTTTGAAAACGTACTTGGAAAGACTATACTTTCAGCAAATATATATTTAGACACCGGGTCATAAACGAAATAGTTATATAGGCCCATTAAGTAACTTAGATGCACACCCATATGAAAACAAACAAAAACATTCGCCCTAAACTAAGGCTGTTATATAACATCACCCAATCCGTCCAGAACACTAAAACATTCTTCCTACACTCAAACAACCACATTGTTCTATAGCTTCAACCAATCGCTTAAACACTACAACATCCGTCCTATACCTAGATTGCCACATTGTTTTATAGTTTCAACCAATCGTCTGAACACTACAACATTCGTCCTATACCCAGACTGCCACATTGTTTTATAGCTTCAACCAATCGTCTGAGCACTACAACATTCGTCCTATACCCAGACTGCCACATTGTTTTATAGCTTCAACCAATCGTCTAAACACTACAACATTCGTCCTATACCCAGACTGCCACATTGTTTTATAGTTTCAACCAATCGTCTGAACACTACAACATTCGTCCTATACCCAGACTGCTACATTGTTTCATAGTTTCAACCATTCGTCTGAACACTACAACATTCGTCCTATACCCAGACTGCTACGTTGTTATATAGCTTCGACCAATTTGTTGAAAAACAAAGTATTTTAGCTGTCTACGTTTTAACTAATAAATATTCTAGTTCTTTGTAAAAATAAAACTGAAATTGGGAAATTCACTTCTTTTTACTTTTTTAAATAGATGAAACTACTTTTACAAATATCTTTTAATTTATGTAGTTTCTATTGCCAGTGTCTACTGGTGTGAGTGTTTACTTGAATGCAAATTCATGTGCCAAAACTTCAATCAATTTCTTTGAGCTATAGAACTAAATTAATTTATGAAGAATCCTTAACAAACTATTCTCGTTCCTGTTCAAATATGATAGCATTACGATTGCTCTCGTTCGTACACATTTCAAAAGGAATAAAATTGTTAATACTCTCTGTGACAGCGGTTCCCAAACTGTGGGGCGTAAAAGATATCGGGGTGAGTCACAACAAGACACATTAAAACCCTGCTTTACGACATGCTTCTTATCAGTTTTATTCACTCGTTTTCATGATTGGTCGTACGCTTAAAAATTGTTCTTTTTCTCTTGATCCATCATGTTTTGTAACTGTTTATAATTATTAAGTTGTCTATGAGTGTATATAAAATTTTCCCCACAAGCTTATATTTAAACCAACTTCTTTATGGCCTTGAATTTCTTAATAATGTTAAGTGATAATCAAATATAAGCAGGTGATGCTTATCATTCTGATATCACTATTAATGTGCCGTTGATGTTTTGTCATGTGACTGTCATAATTTAAACTCAACAGAAACGACATTCACTATAACATGGAATGAATAGTTAAAGAAAAGTTGTATTTTTGAAAGCTTTAGTATTTGATTTCAACTGGTACACTCATTGAAAGCTTTAGTATTTGATTTCAACTGGTACACTCATTGAAAGCTTTAGTATTTGATTTCAACTGGTACACTCATTGAAAGCTTTAGTATTTGATTTCAACTGGTACACTCATATAATTAAAGGAGAACGTTAATTACGCCTGAAATTAAAATAATAGGAACTTCTTTTTTATAATTAATGACCGCCCCACCACTTTTCGGTCTCGTGTTGCTGTGTGTAGGCACACGTGGGTTTCACGCGACACCCGCGGATATGCTCTGAGAACGAAGGTTGTACCTGGCGTTTCAACACTTCTGCGGCAGCAGACAAAGGTAGCATATTGCTGGAGGGTGAGAGTAAGAGATAGTTCAAGAGTATGGGTTCGAAATTTGGCCCTCTTACGATATTGTGAATCTTTTGCTATGGACCAACATTCAACATAATAGCAGCTATTCAACTTTTAACAAGGCGATCCTTCGAAGGGAAAACATGATGTTAAAGTCGGAGCCTTTTCGTTCTCCTCGTCTTTACAAAGTACAAGAGGGAACGAGCGCCCAGAAACGGAAGGCGGGGCCCTTTCGAAGATCGTTTCCAAAATCTACCAAGGGACCGGTATTGACTGGGAATACCAGGATTGACCCTCAACGTCAAACTTATCGACCGCTAGAGTCAAAGCCTATTGAAATTCTTGTGAAGATGCCCAATGGAAGTACAAAAAAGGTAAGATCTGTTTAGTGCAGTATGTTAATTTTTTAGATTTACATTAGGTTTAGGTGTACTTTTAAAATTTCTTGTTAATAAAATTACCGCTACATAATACTTAAAGCTTACCTTTGTTAAACACAATACTTAAAGCTTACCTTTGTTAAACACAATACTTAAAGCTTATCTTTGTTAAATATAATACTTCAAGCTGGTCAAATTTAAAATTTTTGAAGAACTATTTTTGATCTGTTTTATGGCAGATTGAACTTATGAGAATATTTTAGGTATTATTGCAATAAACAGAAATTATATTATAATCAGTTTAATTGATTAAGTATTTTTAAGTAACTGTAAAAACCCTAAAACGTTTATGAGATACAAAATCTTTGATCAAGCTACATTTTTAGGTCTCTAAATGAGCATCAAATTACGATTTTGTTTGGCCTAAAATATGTTTACTTTTCATTTCAACTGTGCAGCGGTATTTTGCCTCCTAGCATTACTTTACATCTCGCCATATAAAGTCTACGTTTATTTTTAACATTCTGTTTGCATTATATTTTATTTGCGCTTTGTTTTTTTTTTATCAGAAAAAAATTAATTTAAAGAAATGTGTAGAACGTTCTTTCTCTATTCATTTTTATAACAGTATGCATTTTAAAAATTTGAACGTTATTCAAACTTGAAGTTGGATTATCCGATAAGTTCTATGGATAAAGCGAAGATATATTTTAATATTGAAATTAAAACAACATTCACAAAATTACAGATGCTTGTAAATAAATAAAAAAGGTCTCGGTTACTTGGTACACAACATTAGAAAAAACAATATTCATGACACTCTATAATTATAATAAACAATTATTTGAAAATGCTTTCAAATGTAAAATTAAAAGGTGATGGAGAATCGAGAGGCGATTCCAAAATCATCACTTTTAATTATCCTTCTTTCCGACATTATGCACAACTTTACATTATTAATGTATTTAAAAATTATATCCTTTACGTAAATACACAAATTCTTCTTCACTGTCGAAAGGTTATTTTAAATTAAGAGTAGTGATTCTTTTCATGAAGGCGTAATTATTATAATTCGACTGATCACTTTATTGTGACCTGTCACACACTGCTGAGTAAGAGCGAATTTTTTTTTTTTTTTGACATTCAATGAGACATTACCGAGGGTGGCATTTCAGCAAATGTAATGATCAAACGTTGTTCGTATGACGGTGAGAATACTGTAACCGCTAGGGATTAGACAAGTTATGAAGTGCAGCATACATCAAATGTGTTCGAATTGAGAGAATAGTAATTGTCAGGATTCAGCTGACTCCAACTACTATACAAAGGACATTAGAAAAGTGTCGTATGGCAACAAATATCCTGTCTGAAAACCGTTTGTCTTAGATGCAAACTTAAAAGTATTGATCGAGTAGTCTTAGAGCGCGAACTGTGAGCAATGAATAATAATAAAGGTATAGTAAAAATATAGAAAAATACAGGCAAGAAACTTGATTCTGCTTCTATTGTTCCCCGCTGGAGGTGGTATAATGAGGTAGGGAAAGCTCTCGTGGCAGGTGTTGGGTCCTTCGATTCCTTTAGGAGGAAAAATAACATCCATAAAGTACCTGAACGTTGTTGTCAATCGTGCATACCTCACATTTTCACTATAACGTACAAGGACTATTTGAAAAGAATACGTTCATATAATTATGCGAAATTCGCTTGAATAATATGAAACTTAATTCAGTCATATTCTATGGCTAACAAAGTCACAGGATCTTAGTACGATCGGACATATTTTAGATGAACTTTGACTGTACATCACATTTACACCTAATTACCCTCTGCCAACATCTGTGAACATATCATCAGCCGTACTCGTCAGCGAATAAACTAAAGTCCAACAAGATCTTTGTACCCCCGATGGGACAGCGACAAGTTTACGGATTTACAACAGTTAAATCCGGGGTTCGTTTCCCCTCATTGGTCAGAGCAGATAGCCAATGTGGCTTTGCTCTAAAGCAAACAAACCAACAAAACCTATCCAGGACAGTGTGGAGTCTATTTCACATGGAAAAAGGTGATTGAATTCTGTATCAACTGAGGAGGGGATCTTAATAAAGTTGCCAACAAGTGTAATTGTTTGAAGATCTCTGGAAAATAGCATCAGTAATCACGAAAAGTGGGGAGAAATGGCATCGCTAATAATGCCACTAATAATAAGGCAATAAGTAAAATTTTATTATATAAGATTCATAAATTTGTCTCCTTCTGGGATGAAACTTTGCCATTTTTAACGTAACATGTTTTCCAATTGTCATTTTTATTTTTCTGGGTTCCGTTTCTACTATTAGTTCGAAATATTAACTCTATAAATGCAGGTGGACTGAACGCTTAATAAGTTAGCACCTTCCAATATATATACCGTTTATTTTATTTAATGAATCTGTAGAAGTTCTGAAATCCAGTAACAAAACATAAAAAATCCAACTGTACGAAACCTTAGAGTAATGGACAATAGTACATAAAAGACCAACTTTTGCTTGGAATTTTGCGTTCAAGTAAATTCAGTTAAAAAAAAAAAAAAGAACAGTAAATAGTGTCATTGATTCAGGTTGAATTCTCTGTCCACCTAAATATATGATTAAATAACATTAGAATAGAGGTGCTTGATCTATAAAGGCATCGTTCAGACTTAAATATATTGCAATAGATATTTGAGATTAATACCCTTAACTTATAGCATCACCCATTATCTATGTTTAGGCAATTGCATGTCACGACGGGTAAGTTAGTAGCTGTAGCCAAATCTGCTTAGATAGTTTGAGGAAGGGTCAAAGTCTGCAGCAAGCGTTCAACAGTGAAATGACAACACAATAGAAAAGTTGTAAATTAAGGGTTAGGGGTATATAAGGAGTGAAGAGGCTGTATTCTATTGTACTCTATGTATGATGTCTGCATGTGGAATAAAGTAGTAATCTGCTTCATGAGACTGCTGTTTAATCTCAAATAAATTTTGGTGGGGGTAATGCGCAAATTTATTTTTAGATACGCGATGAAGAAAATGTACTATTCTTGCGAGTGAACTGGTTAGTTTACTTCAAACTTCGATAATTACTCCTAACATTTTCTCAAATGTTAGGAGTAACATTTTAGTGTTAGTGTACAAAACAACTAGGCGTTTTCGTGTAGTAAAAACTGCTTAAAGTACATGTTTAGTTTATTGTTTCTGATAATATCTGGTTCTACCTAATTTGTTTTATGAATTATTATGTCTTAATATTGCAAGTATTAATAAAATTTATTATTCACCAGTTACTTATAAGTGTATCACTTGGATAAATGTATTATATATATGCTTTTAGAGAGGTTGATGATGGTTTACATCAGCGATGATGTCACTTTAAATAACCTGATAATTACTTTTTACATCTTTCTAAAACTTTTAACATAGAATACCAAGTATATAGCATTGTAAACTTATTAGTTGATTGAGTTGATTAATAAAAACATGACACATAAAATAAGTAATGACACTTGACTGAATAAAAAAAATCACTGGACTTCTATCATCGGGATTAAGGAGCCGGAGTTTTCAGTACTTTGTTCCGTCTCAGTCATTTCTGTTTTTGAGGAGAATTATTTAGTCCACCATGAGAAATTTTACAAGCAGCTTACCTAGTATGTATATATTAAAGAAACTGCACCTCTAGTGCAAAAATAGCCAACATACTTACAATTCAAATTATCTCCGTGTGTATTTGAATTGTTAAATTGTTTAAATTCGCTCGGGCGTATAAAGGGTTATGCAGTTTGTTTGTTATGTTAACTTCAGTTGGTTTCCTTAAATTACATCTCCTTAGAATTAGTACTCATTATATTTACTGGTCAATATTTCAAACTTCTTTTGACTGTTTTATTTGTTTGTCTGTGTGTTACATATCTTATTCTAAATGCACAACTTTCTTTCATTCTTGTGCTTAGAATAGCGTATGAGTATACTTCTGCAGGAGAGGGCTGGTCTGAGCTGCAGTCTGCACAGTCTGCTAGACACGAACTAGTCTACTGGTGAAGGTAAACCCCCTTACATCGTGACATCATCAAACGCACCACGCATTCCATTTTCAAGTTGTATGGGTTTCAAGGTCATATTAAACCTAAAACTGCGAAAATATAGGGTTCAGCTCTAGCGCATTCAAGGTCCGCATGATGCTCGAATTTCTCAACAGGTCATGTTATAATCAGTTTCAAAGATAGCCTGGTAACCAGGTTCCACAAAGAAACTGGTTTCTTATTACAACGTGTCGGTCTATCTACATATACATAAATATGTAGTATCGATGTATATGTATATAATTACCATTTATGCCTAATAATAACCTATCTAAATCAATACTTTTACATATCAGAACCCTTAGAGCAATACATCAAAATGCCTCTTAATATCGCGGTATGTTAAGTTGTTACGAATAATTATCAATGACATTTATACGTGAAGTTCCCTATTTTATGTAATTAAAGTTTTAAGACAGTAAAATATATCCTAAGAAATGTATAAAAGTTTTTAGTACACATTTGTGAAGTTGTAACAAAAGTAGTTTAAAGCTAGAGCAGAACATGTCTACCACTAAGTGGCTATAAAATCTGAATTTTGAATGTTACATTCCGAACGTTCACTGGTATAGAATGTATAGAATATATTCAGAGTAGAACTCCACCTACTAAGAGGCAATATATTTATTAGTTCTTCTTTAATTTCGAATGGAATATAAGAAAAACATAACACGCTGTATTGAAAAACAAATATTTTAAAATCCATTTTGACCAATATTTGTTGTAATAATAGCTACTTGGTCACATCGAGAAGTTGCAGAAATGATAATATTTAAATTCTTTTATAAATGTCAGTGTAAAGCGAGTCACTTTAATTTGTAAAAGTTCTTGCATAACCCGCCATGCACAAGATCTTAAGATTTGAATTGGTTATCACTCATTCATACGAATCGCAAACATGCTAGAAAAATGTTACAAGTCACTAAGGTAGTTTTTGTTGTTCGATATTTTATTAATGTACAGACAGGTAACAAACTAGTGGTTAGTGCTTTGGATTCGTAGTCTAAAAGTTGCTGGTTTGAGGTTTGTCTGGAACATTTTTTTTTCTTTGAACAAGGTACTTTATCTCAATTGTTTTAGACACAGCTGTATAATAGGTACCAGTGGGTATCATCTGCTTGTGTAATAGGAAACCGGAGTTAATCATCGGCCTTAGGTGCCTTTCGAAGGCGCGACAGAGGTTAGGTTACTTACTTTCAAATTTTATTTTTCCACTGAACGCAGAATGTGACGATTTAGTATTACTGTTACAATAAAAAAAGGAGATGACAATGTTAATCCAATTGTGTCTTGTTTAACTTGGCCATTGTAACATTACACTTTTACACATTTGTATGTCTTTATGTAACTTGTCTCTTTTTGTAAATTAAATGTCTACAGAGATTGGCATATTATGTAACGTGTCTTTTTTGTAGATATCACGTTTTAGTATGGTTGGTCTGTTTATTCTAACTTGTCTGTTTTTTATATGTAAAGTGTTTTGGTGAGATACTACATTTTATTTCCAATTATAATTTTCATAACACAAAGCTTGATTTTAATTATAATGTATATGTGCTATTTTTTTACATAAAACTTGTAACCAGCAAATTATAGCCTTATTTGTCAGCTAATCTGAAGGGTGAAGAAGCATTCAATTAATTTTCATTTATAATTATGTCAGTTACATTGATTTTTTATGCGTTTATTTAATTTAATAAGTATTGTCGGATAGACAGTGCTGTCATCCTTTCGATGACATTTGTTACTAATCTTACCAACCACAACTCGTAAGGATGTTGAAGCTAATAAAACATACTTTATCAGTTTGTGAATAATTTTAATATATCCTAGAATGCTGAAACAGTCAATTCAAAGATTCAGATCAACCTGTACCAAGTGTGGCCAGATAGTTCGCATTCATTTCTTTACTATATGTTTTGCCTTCTCAACAAGAACACCAACAATAATTTTACCACATGTTGACTAGTTATTTATCGTAATATATAAAAGATATTAAGTTATGTGCTATTTTAAACTATTTAGATCTATTCTGAAACATAAGAACAGGGACATTACAGTGATTAGAACAGCTGTTACAATACTTTATATTTTGCTAAAAGTTCGGTTCTATATTTGAAGTCACAGTAGTGCCTTTTCTCTAACTTTACTGGAGTCACTACCGTGACCTTAAGTATATGTAAATGCTAGATAAGTAAAAACTTGGCGTAGAGGTGGGCAAATTAATAGGAACTCTCCAGCATTACGGAAATACATTCGGAAAGCCACACTCTCGTATAATTAAGTTTGTTTGGTTTTTCTCCACATTCTTCACTTTTATGCAAACTCTACTTAATATATTCACACACAGTATTTTACATATACACTTCATAAGCTTTGAGCCTAATATTTCCTTTTTATAAGATAAAATAACTTTCAATCATAATAAATTATTGGGAACTTCTCATATTGCTTTATTTAAACACGCAAGTTTTGGTATTAAACACTCCAGCGTTCTTGTTCTCTGAAATCGCAAATCATATTTATTTAATTATGTTTGTTTCTTTAGAGGAAGCCACATTAGGCTGTCTGCTGTGTCTACCTTGGGGAATCTAAACTCATATCTTAGCATTATAAGTCCGTTAGTTTACCTCTGTTCCACCGGGGGGCATTTAAGTATGTAAATATTAATATCCTTTAATTTAATTTTTGTAATGGTGTTACGTTTTGTTGTTACCTACTAAGTTGCCCACGATAAATGGTTTTGTTTACAATGAACCCTTTAAATAATTTCACCTCTTTTTTTTTTTTCTTAAATGTTGCCTTTCATTTCATTAGTATTTAGAACGCACGTGATCGGTCAGTTCATAAATTTAAACGCACATAATTTTGGCTTAAGTATTTGAATAACAAATATTCTCAATTTAGGTGTTTATTGGAAATTAAAAATGTATTTATTTTAGCTCGTGTGCTCTTATTTGCAAGTTTTGTGTATATTATGTAAAAATAAATAGTAAAATGTAACATCAGTCCTGCAAGTCATCAGTATTTTGTGGTAAATTCACAATGATTGAACTAAGTAATAAGATAACGTAAACTCGAATAAAAAGGTTAGTAGTATTTGTTGGCAATGCTTGTCAGCGGTTTAACGGTATAAGTAATCCCATGGAGGAAGACATTAAAATCTTTGTGATCGTTGTCCAGTACAGAGGAACTGGAGATAACGAATACACACCGTAATTGTAACGCGCATTTGTTTTCCTGATTTGACCAACATTATACAAAATGTTCTATGTAAATTTGTTGTTTTTATTCTATCGTTATGATTTAAACGTTTTTTAAAACCTACTTTTGTTCCATATGTAAAGTAAAGAATAAAAAGATATAAAATCCTAATAGGGCAAATGAATATTTAAATGAAAAAGTAATTAGGCAGACTGTTAGAAAAGTTATTTGATGCAGCAAGGTAATTAGAGGAATAAGACAGAAGATAATTAAAACAACATATACTGATAGATCGATAAGCGTACAGATAGGAAGAGATAAAATGAATGAGCATACAGATCGATGAAAAGTCAGTTAGAACGAATGCAGAGACAATGGGTAAGTAGAGTATGTGATAGAAATATCATTATATTAATAATCAGAGAAAAATGTACAGACAAATAAATAATTAAAGACAGGTATATAATTGGTTTAATATCCAGATAAATAAACATCCAGATAATTTCATTATCAGATTCTAATAATTAGTTACAGACGTGATTTATTAGATGAACACTAAGATCCAAGAACAGACAAATAAGCACTAATACAGATACTTGAATAAATATATAATTAGAATAATTGATAAATAAAGACTAATTAATGAACATGAATAGTTTGGTGGATAAATAGAAATACTATTAAATACTATTGGAAGACAGACAAGTAATACAAATTATAGTCATACACATAAATGATAGATATATACGTAGGTCATCAGATACAGACGAACAATTAAATAGCTGCATAGACAGACAATTAATTAGACAGACATAGAGACAGAAAATAGAATCGTTAGACACATGACTGGATGAATAGTTGGTGAATAGGCGGTTTAGCTTTAGTCTGTGAGGAAACGTAAGTTCTTAATTGACATTTCGTCGCTAAGCGTTTAAATTAATAATATTTATTATATTTGTGTTGCCATACAAGCCCCTGAACCTTGGCCTGCATAAAACGCAGTGTCGGTCCCAGTCTACACAGTAGTTTCTTGTCTATAATCTATATGGATGTGTATTCTAAACCGAACCCTGACTGCGCCACAAGGTTACGTGTAATATGCATGAAGCCCCACCTATTTACGTGGGTGAGTTAGTCTCGCCCGTTCACTACTGTGGGTGCACACAGTCGTCAAGGTCAGTGACACTAAAAATGAAAGTCAGATTCACTTAACTCTAGTAGGTGGCAAGGATGTCTCATGTCTCGTTTGGGGACCGTAGTTTATCACAGTATATTTTATACCTGAAATAAAGCATATTGCTTTCAATATAACAAAGGTTAACAAATTTGAAGCAAAATTTTATTTTATTTTTAAATATTCACTATGTTTACTTCAGATATGCAAATGTATCCGAAAATTATAAAAAGAATCTTTATCCAACAATGTTTGACAAAAGTTGAAAATGTTCAGTAGAATCTGCCTTTAAAAAACCACCATTTTAAAGAATCAACCTTCTAGCATCCATCCTAGCTTTGGATCGTGTAACTAAATCTGCATTTATCAATTCCAAAATACCTTGGCCTGTCTCAGGTTTATTTTAAAACAAACTTCAATGCTATAAGTAAATTATTTAAATACATGCACATGTTTTTGTTACCTCCAAAACATAAACTCCAACTCAACATAAACCCTTATGTAATGCTAATATATGTGTTGTTTGCCACAAGAAAACTTTATTTATTTATATCAATAGTTTCATCTTGTAAATCAAAAAAGACATTGGCATATCTCAGCTTTATCTTAAAACAAATGTGAATACGATAGATCAAGTATGAAAAACTAATACCACTTACAATCTCGCATATCAAATATGACCAATTATCTGGAAATGGTAGCTATCTATACTTGCATGTGATAACCCCTCAGAACAGTTTTGTGTAATGTTGAGAAAAGTGATAACCATCACAACAGTTTGCTATAAATTACTGAAGTTTGATATGATCACATATTAATACCAACTGGTAGAGTGGGTATTGTCGATAGTAAAATAGGAACCAAACACACAGACACTGTCTTGCTACCTACTCTATGTTTGCAAGTTTTCATCAAAAATTATCGTCATCATAATCACCACTGTTATTATCGACATCAGCGTCATTATCTTGAACAGAAGATTTGTTGTTGCTCTGCGCAACAAAAAGAGTCGGTGCAGGAAATCTCGTTTGAGACGTATGTACACAGCCAGTTTCGGTAGTTGCCATAACGTCCACATAACGAGACTGCAACATCACCTGAGGGGCAGGAGATAGGTCAGTCCAGTCTATTTCCGTGTCATCACCATTTACACACCAACTGTTATCAACAGGATATAAGTGGAAGATGTATGACAGTATAGCATTCCGCCATACTGTTGCTTGGAAATTTGCTCACAAGATAATTTTTACAGAGCATACTTTGTAGGATGCAACTGGTGTATTTTTGCATTTCTACATTTGCCACATCGTTACCACCTCTGCCTTGCTACATATACTGTATACAGAGGTTTCATTGATTCTAGCAGTGGTTCCTGTGGAAGTACACTAGCTCCAAGTTATTGTACAGTCTAACGTAAATCAGCCTTTGATTGACTAAACCGCAATGTCTTTGCGTTCCACGACTTGCAAGTGCGCTGACAGAATCACACCCATTGTCATGGTGGAGTCCTGGATGTGATTGCCACACCGCATTTCCTATATTTGCAATCAGAACAGGGATGCTGACAAACCTTGTGTAACCTTGAATCCCTGGATCAAGAATGATTTGTGGTAGACTCGGATCCTAGAAATAACAGGCCAGAGCTTCTATATCAACATCAAATGATTTAATGAAAGTGGAATCTCGCCCATTCTCTTCTGAGTACAAAACGTGTAAGAACTTTCTTGCGTCTGATTCTTCCCGACTAAGGTGCAGATCTCGGACGTTACTGACTAGCACATTATTATTCACCCAATTGGTTCTGCTAATTCGGTAGATTCATAACTTTCATTCCTTCCTATGAACCGTTGTTCAGCCAGGGGTGCAGCCAACTCGAAGAATAAAGGTCCAAATGAAAATGTGCTCCTGGATACGAATTACTGTATAGCATCGTGCATTAACAACCTGAAAATAAACAGAGTCCTTCCACATCTAATTCCATAAATGCTGGAAGTGCTATATTGTCTAGAATGTAACAATATGGCATGGAATTCATGACTTTCTTCCAAATTATATCTACTAAAACATACCCACAACATGCTAATACCCACCACTCGTCTATCCAAAACTAGAAATGATTCCTCAGTTCACAATATGGTTTTCCTATTGTTCTTCATTCCAATTTCAATGCTCAAGACGTCGCCAGAGTAACCAGTCGATGAAATCCAGCAGCAATGAGCGCTTTGCACATAGTGTATGTATTGACTGGCAGTCCTGTACTCTTATTATAGCCCTGGGTGATGACTCTTGTACCAAATATGGGGTTTACTTTCACAACGTAATTCAAAATTCAGATAGACAAATTAGTGATTGATTTTAGATGGATGGGTCGGTATTCCAAATTATCATGTCCAGTGGTTTACAATTGCTTCAGGACGTTATTTCCCGTGCAAATGTAAGTTGAAATGTCTGCGTTCTCCTTTCGGCTGGCATATTAATTCAACTTGCTGTTTATAGAAGTTATTGGCCTTTATAAACCCTACAGAGTAGTGCATTATGGGTTTTACATGCAAATTCAGTTGTAACAACTTCACTGGTAGTTAGGAGTGTGCTGTCCTAGTATCTTTGGTAATATAACATTTGTGTATCTGTATGTGCGTATAAATACGTAAACATCATCTATTTTTCAACAATGTCTCCAAATTAGCAATATTTTATTGTAGCTATTAAAAATTATTGTTGTAGAGCGGGCTTTCAACTGGAGCGTTTGAGAATGATAGATAATTCATGAACTTATTGAAAACTAAAATTTGATAATTTATTAAAAGAGTTTTAACTCTTTTAGATATAACATTACGATTTCCTGAAATTCCAATTATTTCACGTTTAGTAAAAAAAAATGAATTATATTGCATCTAACACAATTGATATTCTTAAAGATACCTAACGTGTGAAACATAGATAATGTTGCTATTTAAACTATCTCGACTAGTTTATTCAGTATTTTCAACTGAAGTCGCTATAAACTTCGAGATATAAATTAATCTTAGTGCAATTCATGTACTATATTAACGTAACCATAGCACTTAACCATACTTGTAACTAGATTACGAAAAACTTAACCTGCTAATATTTATACAAAGGAAAAACACTGTATTTCGAAACTTGTTACAAGAAACTACTTGCAAAATAACAGTATGACACACATTTGTACAGTCTGTCCCTTCTTTAAATTGGAAAATTTTACGTGTATTCTTAAATACATAACCTATTAGTTTCTGCATTGAGACTCTTACCTGATAAAGGTTATATTTTTTATCTTAATGGTAACGAGATGAATTGTGATCTTCGTCATCGCTGTCGCTAATTTTATACACATTGTCTCCAGGAGCTTGATGATCCTTGGAACATTTAATCAGAGCTCCAGCCTGCTTCTTTTCCTTAGTAGAATTCATGGAGAATCTACTTCTGGTTAGGTAACCATAGTAACATCTTATTTGAAGAATTCTTATCTAGAGTGGTCACTTTTACAAATAATCAGTAGTCTGTCTTCTAACAATAGTATTTCCACAGCTAGCGATGATGAATAACCTTTGGCATGCTAGTCCTGCCCATCGAAAGGCTACAGTGCGTTGTAGCTCTCTTTATACTCGCCCCCAGTGGCATAGCAGTATGTCTGCGGATTTACAACGCTAGAATCCGGGTTTCGATACCCGTGGTGGGCAGAGCACAGATAACCCATTGTGTAGCTTTGTGCTTAATTACAAAAACAATCTCTTTATACTCCAAATATATTTTGTAGCAATTCAAGTTTAAGGGTATACATTTCTTTTTTTTTCTGTGTATTGTAGAATTTTTAAATAACACAAAACTGCATCCCAAACTTGTAATCGTGTTGTCACCAGTCGACTTCTCACAGGCAAAGTCACGAACGCCATCAGTTGAATCTGTCAGTGTGAGAATACTCAGAATTGCCATAATTTTCAGGATGTCTAAGCTATAAAGACAACTTGAGCTCACGACCCACATAATAACCTAAAACGATATTAATATCTTCATGAGCTTTTGATCGGTATAGTTTTGCGGAATCATTGAGCCGAGGAGTTAGTATTACTAATGGTATAATTATTCGGACCATTATTCTCGTCTTTATTATGTGTATTATTATTTTTTCAACGTTTCGACTAATGAATTCTCTGGCCGTCATCAGGTGTTATATCTGACATTTTTTCAAAAATAAGTTTATGCGTCACAGCCTGAAAGCTTTTGATAGAATTATCAGGATTCGAACCTCCGAATCCAAATATGAGTACTCTAACCACTTGGCTATTACTTGTGAAAATAATAATACACACAATAAAGACGAGAATAATAGTCCGAAATAATTATACCATTAGTAACACTTTTGATCTGTAGTTCATAAGCAGTAGTTACAGATTTATTTCTCATCTATATGTATAGCTAAATGTTTCATCACTTTCACTTCATTGCTCTATCTAAAGAAAGACGGACAGCTGTTTTACTTTTTTTTATCATTTTTGAGAATTAACATTTCTTAAATAGCATTGATATTAGTTCCGTCATCGAGCAGAATTAAGTTGCATTGGTATTTGATAATCCATATATTGCTATAAATCCATTCACTAATTTCAATGCCATTTTTTTCACAGTTTGGTGTAGAATATACCACTTGATAAAGTAATTCTCATCACTTGACTGTTGTAGTAGGTTTTGGTGATCAGCACCCAATCTTTCAAGTTATGTTCGAATACCACTGTGTTTAGGTTTGGCACCACCCTTCTATAGACTGATGACATTCAGAGTCTTCTAGCTGTCAGAATAAGTTGAACAGTGCGAAGTTATTCTGATTCAACAGCAGTTGTTCTTTGTAGCCTCTTACACTTCCCTATATAAACTATTGGTAGTTTGTTCGAATTAAGCCCACTGAGAGTAACACAGGTTAGTGAATACAAAGTAGGAAGCTACTTCCTGCCTTGAGAGAGTTCCTACTTCAAGTTAATATATTTATGGAAAAGCTAGATACGAACTTTCATCCATAGCATTCTAAAGCTCTTCTTTCTATAGATTCTTTAAGTTCCTCAATAGCCTGAAAAAGCTTCAGTATGTATAAGTCAAAGCCCATTCAGCTATGTTGTCTGACATTCTAGATATTCATCCTTAGATGTGGTAATCCACATTAAATGTACTTGTATTTCTTCATTGCATGTTAATGCATTTCCTAAAAGTGCTAGAGGATGTTTGGAGAAAATTATTTTTGTGGATTTTTATCCGCTGTAAACGTTTCAGCTAAACTGATATTCCAACAAGCATCAGACAGGTAAACCCGCAATAACAGTAGACTCTATCAGAAAATAAGGGGAGCGTTTTTATTAGATAACGTTAAACGAGTCACCTTAGTGTGTGTGAAATAATGAGATGGACAAAGTTTGTAAAAATAACAACCATTTTTATTATATAACATATCAAAGAAAACACCATATAGGTAATTTCACACCGAATAGGTACTTTCTCACATGAAAGAACAATATCTTTTACTAGTTTGTGCCTAGTCCCACAGATTCCTCTCTCTCTCTCTCAAGATAGACTTCTGTCGAACGAAACATGGTCATTTTGAAAGTAAGCCTTCATTGGAGGATCATCGTAATTCAACAGATAAACTTGCTTTCTTTGTCCAATCAGCAATGTCTCAACGCGACCTCTGTTCCCTCACGGCATTGATTGGCTGTTGCATTTAGTCTACGTCATAACCAGCCAGCAAAAGATATGACAATACCAATCATTTTAACGCAGACGCTATACATATTACTGCAATATTCTTACGGCAGAAGGGAGGTCACCTGGACCACATGTTGCTTCCTTTACAGCGCGGAAACTAAATAAACGAATTTTATAAAACATTTTGTATAACACTGAAGAAGGTAGAAAAACATGATATACCCGCGTATCAACTATCGCCCACAACAGGTGTGTATAAAGACTTCTAACGGCAAGATTAATCCCAAATTTTCTTTTATCTGAAATCTTAACACCACTTGTAGTTTGCACTAGTTCGATGTTTATTTTCATCTCATTTTCCTGACCTTAAAAGTAACAGTGACTGAAGGTTTAATGTGTAACGTCCCCAGTGGCACAGCGGTATATTTGCGGACTTACAACGCTAGAAACCGGGTTTCGATACTCGTGATGGGGAGAGCACAGATAGTCCATTGTGTAGCTTTGTGCATAACTACAAAACAAACAAACAATCAATGTGTAACAGCATGTGACATAATGTTCCTTGTATATTTCCATAGTTTCATGGGCAAGCGCCCTTAAACGACGAACTTCTAATAAAAATTGCCAGTTGTACCGAACACAGTTTTTCATTTTAGTAACAACGTTTTCCACATGTAAACTTCTAAATATAATATTTTAGAAAATATTGATTGAAATGTATTGTTATAAACAAAAAATTCTCACAACGATTAGATATAAATAGAGATAAGTTGCAAGGTGGGATTATCTCTTTAACAACACTATTTATTAAATAACATAGAATGTTCACCTCTATTTAGTGTGTTGTGCTCTCAGAGTGCTTAAAGGTGGCCTTTCATATTAAAGCACAGAATCACCGATATCTTGGTTAATTTACAAGATTTTAATTACATTTTATGCCTACTTATCTAATTAACTGTTGATTAAACAATAGGGTTACCACAAACAAAGTAAGCGTATTACTTTAAAACTAGTCAATCAATTTGCTCTGAGCCTGAAATCCATACAAGTTATCGAAAAGATAGCTCAGAACATTTGTCTAGAATAATGAAATTATTAAGTTAACGGTAACACTATACATGCTTTGGACAAATGCCTAAATCAATATACAAAAGTTAATCCAACAAATTCAGTATTCAAGGGAAAGTAAGCCTCCCCCAAGTGAAATGTACTTAAGATTATAAAATACGATCATTTTTGGAGGGGAATGCAAACAATAACTTTGGATTAAAAATATTATGAAAATCAATGAAAACCAAAAAGTTCTCATCTTTGTGGTTAACAAGGTCATTATATCGTAACAACTAACAAAGGAAAATTACCAAAACCTAAGAACTTCAAAAGATAAATCGGAAACCTCTATTAGATCGCATAGGCACAAAGGAAGAACAGTGATGAGGTTTCTGTTTTGTATAAAATTCTACAATATTTCATGAAAGTACATTATAATTTGTTTTTGTTCATTTATTTCTCCACTCCTTCCTGTCATTGTTTTTTATTTCTCCACTCCGTCCTGACATTGTGTTTTATTTCTCCACTCCCTCCTGCCATTGTTTTTATTTCTCCACTCCCTCCTGTCATTGTTTTTATTTCTCCACTCCCTCCTGTCATTGTTTTTATTTCTCCACTCCCTCCTGTCGTTGTTTTTTATTTCTCCACTCCCTCTTGTCATTGTTTTTATTGTGTTATTTAATTAACATATTTGTTCTAAATTTAAAATAAATATGCTGTAACTTTTACTTTCTTCAATCCAATTTTGTTTAGAACTAATCATTATTTCATTTATTTATATTTTCCAAATAAACTATTTCCCTTGACATGACTCGTGTATTTTTATTATTTTTATTCAGGAATCGTTGGGTAGCTTTATGCTCAACAAAAACAAACAAACGAATCATTCTAAAGTTATTTCTTTTTCTTTGTCCGTCAATGGGTCAGCGCTAAAATAAGGGGTTCGATTTATAACTGTGGGCAAAGGTCGTATAGCTCATTGTGTAGATTTGCGCTAAAACAAACTTTTTCTATTTCATTATTCGTTTTTTATAGCTTGCAAGCGAAATACTATACCATCTTATTCCATATTAATAACACATCTAAAAAATAATTGAGTGTTAATGAATAAAAGACCATCGGTATTTCTGTATTGTCTAATTACCTCTTCAATTTTATTTTTAACCAATTTACAAAAAACTTTATCTTTAAGCATAATATTTCTAACTTTCCAAGTTCCTTTTCTATGTATACATCTATTGAGTTCAAAAACCGGCGAATGGTCTCTATGATAGCTAACTTTTATGGTTATATTCTTTATGAAATGTAAACATACTTGTTTAATAAAAGGTTTATTTCTCGCCTTGCCCTTTGGATAAAAAATGGTTCACATAAAGACTCTGTTTATATTAATTCTTATGCTATGTTTCTAATATTCAGGTTATTTATATGAAGATGTATTTCTTTACCTAACTCTAGATCTTGCACACGGGTCAAATCTCCACAAATCATAATAATTAATAAAATCTAACAACACTCGATTAAATTCATCATAAAATCTAGATTCACTAGTATATGTCCTATATATATTTGCTAAAGAAAAATATTCTTCATGTATAATTATATATCAATTACAATATTATCTTTTAAATTCACAATTTCTATTACTATTACCACTGTTTATGATACTGCTGTAACATTGTTCTTTCGTTGACGGGTTCTTTTAAATTATCTGGTAAAAATAATTCAAAGTTCAGTCCATGTAACGATACAACATTGGTTTATTTCCTCTTTTAACGTTTCTAAATTGTGTTAGCTTGTAGCCTAAGTTTACAGTCACGCTAACTATACTAAACTAACATAAGAATAAATTTACTCTTACAACTTCAAGGCTGATCGATCAAGTAATTGCAAAAAAAAAAAAATACAAGCTGAATCAAAAACAATCTCGTATCTATCACCGACTCCTCGAATTTACTAGAAAACCTGACGTATAATTTTTAAACATCCAGGCCTACTTTATTAAATGCCTCCCAGTGGCACAGCGGTATGTCTGCGAACTTACAACGTTAGAAACCGGGTTTTGATACCCGTGGTGGGCAGAACACAGATAGCTCATTGTGAAGCTTTGTGCATAACTACAAACAAACAAAAACGTTATTAAACTTTTCGATCTTAACGTCATGCGCTCTCTAGATAATATCTAAATTAAAGCATTAAAAACATAGCTTATAACAATATATTCAGTTCCTCATTTTGTTTTTATTATTGATTGAATACTTTCTGGAAAATGGACATTCTTTAAGCAATAAACGTTTTGATTTTTTCCACATGTAATTTAATGTATCTTTTTTTTTAAACCATTACAATTCCTCGAAAATATTTCAACATCTTTTATTTGACCTATCATTTATTTGTATATTTAGCTCTTTTGATATCTTTATACCCCATACAGATAAATACTAAGTTAACGGGAAGCAATAAGACATTCAAATACAAGAAATATGACATTCATTAACATCATCCCTTCTTCCAATTCTGAAAAGTCTAGTTTGTGAGTTTAGTTCTAAATTAACTATGTAAATTAAACATTATATAACTTTGGTAAAGATAATTGAAAAAAATGTTAACTACAAGGGGGATTATCTATTTCAGTTACCATAGTTACCTCTCCTTTTCTCTAATTCCAAATCCAAATTAACGAATTTGGACATTTTTTATTCAGAAGTATCTTTCATCTTATTTTACGAAACAGAAGTAGTGCCCTTAACAACAATTTTTGCCTTGAGACCTTTTCGTAGTTTGAAAGCTTCCTTAGCTAGTTCAGAACGCAACATGTTTAGTTCTGAGCAGGATCAATAATGATACTTTTTTCCCCTGTCAAATGTTTAGTATTTGAGAAAATTTTATTTCTTTCGGTTAGTCAAAAAACAAAGGTTGTTTTATGTTTTTTTGTCAGCGGTAGGTAAGCTGTGCATGGCATACAACTTCATATTACCTACCTTATGTGGAAGCATCATTAAATCGTCCTTAAACAAGTTTCCAATAAAAGTTTCTATATTTTCTTTTTTTTTTAATATTAGATTCCATAGACTGAGAAATTTCTTCTGTAGTAAATTTCATTCTCGAAATTTCATATTTCGTTTCCTTTTCCATTTTCTCTGTAGTTTCATTTCATCACATTTACGTAATTTTTTTAGTTAATATGTTGAATTTATGGTTTTATTTTTTCACATCCGAATTTCTAGTTTTATCTCTAAGAAATAAATGGAATTTTTATGTTAAAGTCACACGTTCACTTTCTTTTATGATTTTCATATTAGTAACCTTGTTGGTTGTCTCGTATACTTCATCTTGATGTTGTTGTGTGTAGCTTCTAAGGTTTACCGTTGTTCAAGACATTTCACGCTCACCATCAAGATTTGTCTTTTTTGGACATATAAAATAATTCAATTATTTTTTTATCTTCTGTTCAGTTTTATTTTTTACATACGTCTGGCGTTTTGAAAACTTTTCAGTATCTGGCATTTGCTGGTAAAGAAGAAATGGCGGTATGACATATTGGTTTTACCCTGGTGTCTCTGCAACTACAGCGCGAATATATTCCACCTCAAGTCAAACACTAAGCTACCTCTCCCCCGCCCTCATCATCTTTTCTAACGATTGGAAAATAAACACTCATTATTAAATTATTTAATAGGGTTAGTTGCTCATTATTACTATGAAAGTTTTTTATAGATGAGTAACACGCTGCTCATTGTTTTGTCTTTTTTCTTTTGATTTAATCTCGAACTGAACATAATCCGTTTGTTGGATTGGGCGTGTCTTGAAAATTCTGTTGCTTTAAGGGTAGTTGAAGTCATTCATGTAGGGCGTTGTTGTATTTGTGGTAAATGCATTTCTTGGAGGGATAACTATGCTGGCTGGAGTAGTTTATGTGAGAGTTGTTGCTACAAGTATCATGGTTTTTGAAACTTGAGTAACTCTAAGCTTAAACTCCTGACATTGTCTGATGAAGCATCAGTTGATCTGACTTTCCAGTTTGCTAGTTGATCCTGCAGCTAGGCCAATCTTCCGGAAACGTTTATTATTATTTATCTTCCCATTATTTTGTACAGAGTGAATCTGCCCAATATTCTTTTTACTCTAGCACTCCGATGATCCAACCATTTTGTCCTATGACAATCTAGGAATTTGTAATTTCTTAAATAGTTGTAAGCTTGCAACCCATCACTTTGACAACACTAGACAAGAGTTATTGGATGACAGTGATCTTAATAGTAACTTTCACACTCCCAGCTAATTTCTGGTGATGTTTTTACTTTATACTTATTAGTTCTTTTGTATCCTTTCTTTACATTTTTTAGCCATTTTTCATTTTTATCATGATCTTCGGTTCTTCATTTTACTTCTTCATACCATTATTACGAAGTATCCAAGTTTTGTTAATTTATGTTTGGCTTCCCAATTCTTGACGTCAAGCCTAATGGATTTGGCAGATAACTCGAATATTTACTGCACAATGAGAAAGTATCGACTACTAAGTTAGAGTTTTACATTCTTCCAAGTATACTATATCAGGCAGGTGTAGCACTGACTTTGTAGGGATGCCTTGGATTGTTCATCGAAATGGTATTTTAAATATTTCCTTAATAGGGCATTAGAACTTTACATTACTATACAGTGCTTCCTTTTATAACAACATCAAGGTAATGATTGAGTCATAAGTTCTGGGAATGTCTGTAAATATCATTGCAAAAAGTTTGAATTTCTCGTTCTTCTTTCTTCTGCTTCTTTTTTGTTACATGATAACTCAAACACTGAAACAATGGTGTTAACCAGTTTCACTGAGGTGGCATAGTTTCAAACGGAATATCCTCTTTTATAAGTATTATTACCTACTAGTAATTAAAGAAAAATCATAATTCTAATGTAAACGATGTTATCCTTACACCTTGAAGTTAGCTTTTTTACAGACATTTTGTGTTCCTTTAAAAAGATTAAGTAAAGAGTGAAACAGGAATTACCATTCAATAATAGATAAATAATAGATATTACAGTTTGAACGTCATTGCATTTGGAACTTGGTTACAAATACAACCTTCCTGTATCTATTGAAACATTGCATTAAAACGAGGAAACAAGTAAAGAAAAACTTTTCAAAAAAGGGGGTAAATATAGGGATGTTTAATATCAATCCCTCAAAAACAATGCAAACAAGATTTTAAGGCTGGCATTTGCATCATCCCTACCTAATAGCACAGGAAAGAATTAAAATATAGCAATATATATATATATATATAACTATTCAATCAAAATTGAGTTTAAGTTATCCTAATTTTGTCTGTTAGCATTCTACTACACTGTGTGCCTGTATGTAGGGATGATGCAAATGCCATCCTTACTATCTTGTTTCATTGTTTTTGAAGAATGGATATTAGCCATCCTTACATTTACTTTCTTTTCTAGAGTTTTTTTTCTGTATTTATTACTTCCGAGACTCAACATGATATTTCACTAAACTTTTACTTTTCTGATTGTTTGTTTGTTTTGAATTTCGCGCAAAGCTACACGAGGGCTATCTGCGCTAGCCGTCCCTAATTTAGCAGTGTAAGACTAGAGGGAAGGCAGCTAGTCATCACTACCCACTGCCAACTCTTGGGCTACTATTTTACCAACGATTAGTGGGATTTTAAATATTTATTCAATCATAATGATATAAATAGCGTCTAGACTACTACTGTGTCTGTCGTATTCTGAGCTGGCATGGCCTAATGGTTAGAGCGTTCGACTCGCAATTTGAGAGTTGAGAATTCAAATCCCCGTCATCGAATATGGTCGCCCTTTCAGTCGTCGGGGCCTTGTAAAATGACGATCAGTCTCACTATTAGTTGGTAAAATAGTAACCAAAGAGTTGGCGGTGGCTAGTGTTGACTAGCTGTCTTTCCTCTAGTCTGTCACTGCTAAATTATGGAAGGCTAGCGCAGATAGCTCTTGTGTAGGTTTGTGCGAAATTTAAAACAAACCAAACTGTCGTATTCTAGACAGCCTGATAAGCCCCGATAAAACAAACCAAACTGTCGTATTCCAGACAGCCTGATAAGCCCCGATATTGAGCTAAATGTCTCGCTGATACTGATATGGCAAAGTTAGTGTGGTTGACATAAGTCATATCCTTCTTTGCTTTTACTCTTAAGTTCTTAGAAATACCTAGCGTCAAACGTTGACACCACATGATTATATCTATCAGCCTAATTTCTGGTATTCAATTACAAAAAATTACATGTTGTTGACAAACAATGTTTTTGGAAATAGAGTAACTGCTTGTCGAGTTAAAAAAAAATGTTGATGAGCATCAGTTGGGTTTAAAACTGTTCGGAAATAAACACCTTATCAGCTTGCTCAGTTACATGCGTGCTTTTGTATGAGTACAATACGTTAAGCATATCCCCAAAAAATTATATACAACTAACTGTAAAGATTTCGCTGAAATAGTATAATACCAATACCAAGAAAGACATACGTGAACAATATATACCAGTTATATTTTGATTAACTTCTCAAAGCTTAAACTGTAAAATGTTAAATAGTCACGAGTGTTGATCTGAAATGAAGACATATGTAATAACATGAATAGTATATATTTTTACAATTTACTCTTTTTTTTTTCCTTTGTTAAAGTAAAGGTTACACATTGCTCAAAAGAGGGCGCTACAATCACTACTTTTTAGTTGCTTGACTTTTTTTCTGGAGCTGCCCTATAATGGTGAACATATATGTAAAATATCATAAATTAATACGTGATAAACTATTTTCAAGTTAAAATTAAAGTTTAATTGAATGCGTTTTATACAAAATTAACAAAATATTTAACCAGACAATAATTAACATAAATGGCGTGAGTATATGGCATTCAATACGATTAGTGTAAAGCTGAGTACTGGTCGTCTTGTTCAAGGTAGTACCAGAAATTCGTATTAATATAAATATTGTATTTGTCTTATATTCATTACACATTTTCTTTACAAATATAACACGCGTGATAATAAGACTAAAGAATTTTGCGTTTAGTTTAAGACATTTTAGGATAATTTGACATTAGATTTGAAAATATTAAGTGCAGAGATTCCAAGTCTCCTCGACGTTTTAAAAACAGTTAACTTCTAAACGTTCTTAAAATAAAAATGTAATAGTTTATACGTCTGATCAGTAGAAGTGCTGATATTATAGATTGCATTGTGTTAATCCAGAATAATAATAAGTTGGGTTAAAATAATAGTTCAGTTACATTTATCCTCGTCTCAAGACGACATGGACCTCTTGTCACGTACGCTTATAATTACTCTCGTCTCGTGATCATATGAAACATTAGATTTTGTTTCATGTATACATTTTGTATTATTACAACAGGGAAGGCCTGAATTTTTCATGTCACAGGTTTTTCTACTAGTGTCGAAACATATAGGATGTTCCACCATCAATAAAATTCTTTCCTTTCGTTGTTTGCCAACCTATTATTATATTAGCATAACGTGCTTCCTTACTCAAGTGTCACTTCTAGAAGGAAGCTTGAAGTTTGTTGTCGCGTATTTATATATTTTGTATTAGTTTCGTGACTACCACGAACATTGACTTTTATTTCATTCTATGATATTTTTTTTTCTTTTAACAGCATAATTAATAAACACTGTATAATATTAATGTTATTATAGCTTACCTTACGTAACATTTTCTACGAATTAAAGTGGCTTCTAATGTTTGATCCTCGCTTTGATAAAAAAAAAGTTTTAACACTCGTGCACAACATCCTAATCACGTGTATATGAAAAGAATGTCCAAGTACAAAATTAGGAAGGTTTGAGAAAACTAAATAATCTATTTTTGAAGTCTTAACCAACATTATAGGCCATAATGAGAAATAACTTTACCAGAATGTGCATGTGTTTTAAACAAGAATTAATCATGTGAATCATCGTCATGTTCCTTACAGCTCTTAATAAATGCTATTAAACGTTTAGTTCAGAATGATACGTGCCAAATATTTGTATGTCTTTGCTAATGTTAGTTAACGTCAGTGATTGTATTTTGCGAGGTTAAAATATATTATAGTTCAGTGATTCTTTTCCTTCTGTTTTCTCTCTGTATTATATGCACACTCGTGTATACGTACAAGTATAATGGTTATCCTTCTTTTTCGACATAATGAAAATGGTTGTTTGAGAAACTCAGTAATCTATGAAACAACAAGTAGAAAGTTTGTTTTAGATACGATAATTTGTGTATATACAAAGTTAGGGAACATTATACAGCTTATGAGTGTTACACACCATATACTGGTATCAAGAGAAACGTTGTTTAGAGTTTGAGTTGTTTATAAATTAATGTTCAATTAGAAAAAGTTACGGAGGTTTCGGTTCTTCTTCTAATCTATATTGGCAGAAACGTAGTACGCTAGTACTGTGTTTGTAAATATAGTCATAGAGATTTTAGTATTATAGAGAATTGGCAATAAAATGTTGAACGCTTTCTACTTTTTAGTTATTATTGAACTTGTTTTTGTTAATCATCGGATAAACTATAAGCTAAAACAACGTAAAGTAAATATGTCTTTTATTATTTCAATAATTTTCCATTTCTCTATTTTATAAAACAGTTTTATCACTGACTTACTGGTTAAAACTGTTAAAGATAATGAAAGTAAACCTGAAATTATTATTAATAATGACGAAAGTTAGCTGTAAAATAGTACAAGAGCATTTCTATTTTCTGGCCTTATAACAGTTCATTATTCTTTAAAATATAATTTATTTGGTTATGCATTTAAATAATAATGGAGAAAATAGAAGTTTTGAAAGGATATTAGAGATAATGAAAAATCTATTGTATACAAATAAGCAAAATGTTGAAGATAAAAATATATATATTGCATGTACGTAGATGTCAGAAGACATGTGGGAACAAGCGCAGTAAAGTTGTTAACCGAGTAAAAAATAAATATAATAAGCACGTCTGTGACCTAACTAAACTGGATTGATAAGTCGACTACATGTTGATATGAAGTGTAGGGCAGTATATTTTCTGTAACTGCCATGATGTACGCCACCTTTCGGTAAACTAGAAAAGTAAGTATAAAATAGACATATCTGTTGCTCTAATTGTTTTGTGTGTTGTTGTTTTTTATACTGATATAAACATCACTAATTATCTCTCTCTGTGTACTGTAAGCATGTACCTGGACAAAAAAGTTAACTTATAATTAAAAATAATTTATATATTAAAACATTTTACAGATAAAATACTGTAGTATGCCTCTCTATCTATCTATATCATTGTGTGTATTTCAGATTTCGTATCTGTACACGAGGACATTCATACATACAAAGAAGAGCATCCATACATGCTTATGTACGGTGCATACGAAACAGTCATAATTGTCATAGATTTTTTTTTAAATGTTACTCGGAGAACTGTTAATAATGATATTAACAACACAAAACAGTAATGGTCTAACCCCTTAGGTTTCCATTTCTACAATATCTCTGGACCATAAGATATAAAAACTGGGACAAAATAATCTATTAAATAAGAAAAATTTCATTGACGTCCTTTTTCTACAAGGTTTCGCATGCTGTTCTTCAGGTTTCCATACTGGCTAAGATTTTCGTCTCAACTGGGTACCAAACGCCTAGTGGAGCGAGCATTGAACCTAATACTGCTTTTAGTTTTTAAACCTACTATTTGCTTAAAGTTATAAATTTTCGCTTTTCCGCTTCCACCGAAATGTAAAGTCGAGAATTATACGTTTTTCCTGCACCTCTCTCTCTCTTTCATAATCTCCTTAAAATGTTGGAAAAGTATTATTTATAATTACAAGAACAACAATCTGACATTTATTTTTGCATCACAAAATATTCTTATTGTAAAGCTACATAATTGGCTATCTGCGCTCTGTCCACCACGGGGAATCGAGCCACAGATCTTAGCGTTATAAGTCCACGAACTTACCGCTGACCTAGCGGGGGACTACAAGATATTCATTTGCATAATTTCTTCATTTTGCAGAGTTTTGGTGAACGCTAAATACATTGTTTAACATAGCTTGTCTAGCATGCTTTTAGCTTTCAAAAGCAATTCACAACAAAGTCAAATTTCTCATTCAAACAAACACAACTGTAGATCACGTTCTACCTCTACGTAATCCCACGTGGAAATATATAAAAAACTACTTTATCTGATGAGTGTAGGTTGTTTAGCTACCTTTAAACGGGAAATGTTTCTAAAGACTTGACTTTACATTGTTAGTTTAATCTGAACCTCTACCTTAGATCAAACAGAAAAAAAATATATAATCAGCTTAATATGAGCGTCACAGAGAAAATGACACAATTAAGAAATATATTTGTATATACGAAAGTCGAATGGAAGTTTTTCTGTGAGTACGTTTCGTTGTCAAATTTTGTTTCTCTTCTGTTTGCATTTGAATGTATTTCTTTATAAAACTTCCATAACCCTGAGATTGTAAAACTTGCATAACCTTGAGATTGTAAAACTTACATAACCCTCATAAATGCGTTTTTACGTATAAAACTATAAAGTGACTGCGTTATTTAAAGACACACGGATTACGTCATAAACATGTCATCAGAAATATACATATTTTAGAAATTGAAAGCTAATACTTTAGATCGAGGCCACAAAATTGGAATAACTCAACTGTATATTTATCTTATTCCTTTGGTAGTGAATCAGTCTCATTATAATGATTTTAATCTCTGCCCCGGAATCCATTTTTATTGGGAATTCATCACGCCATTATCATCGGCGATTTCCGCGTTATTGTTCCTATATAACACAAAGTCATCTGGACGTTCATTGGATGGAAGGATCTAAAGTATAGTGAAATTATGTATAATATCATAAAGTTTAGTCCAGTGAGACTCATCTACACTTTAAAATCGTATAAGTTTGAAGTTGAGGGTCCCTGATCAGAAGATTTAAACATGAAAAATGTCCATCCTTTCAAACTCAAAAATGGGTATCTAAAAAACAAAAAAATGTTAGTATTGCAAAATAATGATAGGAACTGAAACTTACTTTTTAAAACAAAACTGTCTAACTATAAAGTTTAATAGTAGACAAATTTCCCAATAGTGAGAAAAGAAAATTGAACATCTGAACGTTCAGTTAGTCATACCTAGTATCTATGCACTCTTTTTTTAAGCTCCCTTACTGGATGTAGACTTCTAATGAGTCTATTACATTCTATGGAAAACTCCCTAATTTCTATTATGTAGCTTATTCGATCAGTCACAGGCTGTTGTGATGAAACATTAAAACAGAGTATATGTGTGTGTGTTTTTAGATTATTTGCTTGAAATATAAAGTAGGGTTTGTGGTCTAAAATGCTATAAAAATTAAAGTTTTGGGGGTTCAACATAGAACTTATTCCTAGTTTTATATATATATAATGAAACTCCAATACGCTGTAAACATGCACTGTTAATTGTCACCCATAAATATGATGATTTTTCTTTCAAAGTGTTTGTTTGTTTGTTGTTAAGCATAAAGCTACACAATGGGCTATCTTTGCTTATTGGTATCAAAACCCAATTTTTAGCGTTATAATCCGTTCGACTTAACGCTGAACCACTGGGGAGGGGGGTTTCAAAGTGAGAAAATAGCTAAGGCAAAGATCGTATTTATGTACTATGCTCAAGTCATGAAAGTGTTTGGAGAGCGTTTTATTCACAGATGTAGTTAAATTTTGGGTTCATGGATTTACCTATGTTTGCAAGAGACAGTTGCATAAATGTTCTTTCAGTTCTTATTTAACTTGTTCACTTTAATGATACAATATGTCGTTTCAATCAGTCCTCTTAAGTGCTAGCTTAAAACAACTAGATATATTTTATTATTTCCGTTCATAAGCCACGGTGCAACAATCACTTCTAAACTGGCAAATAAGAACTGATTGTATAATATTAGAGCTCCAACACGCTTCGGCGCCGCTTTGAGAGGTTTCCATACATTTAGTAAAATAATACATATTAGCCAACATTTTAATAACAAAATCTACATTATGGTTATATTTTTCAGCAGTCAATAGTCAGTTAAAGATTATTTGACAAAAGTAGTGCACAAGGTTTGTTTTTTCCTTCTACAACCATCTTTCTTGTAGTGGCTATTTCTCACAAATATGCGTAGAATAAAACAAGTACCACTGTCAGTAATTTTACAGAAGAAATAAATTACAATCACACTTTTTGCTGAAATAAAAATGTGATGAAATAAAGCCCATACTTGAAAGAATAACGAACCAAAGTTGGTGAAGACTTGGAGTAATGAAAACGGTAATAGTTTTTGTAAAGCTTAGCTTTAATAAAGAATGTGGTTAGAAATCATTTGTAATCATGCGTGGAACAGGAATCCATTATGCTTTGGTTAAAAGACCCATTAACTGCCAGCGATTTATACAGGCTCAGAATTTAAATTTCTCTGTCTTTTTACACGTCCTACTTTTTTCTCACCTTTTCCTCTTTTAATCATAACGAGCCAAGGACTCGACAACCCTAGCGGTAAAGTACGGCAACATGAATAAGAATTATTTTATTTGTATGCAAACAGTGTATTCAGACTGTAAGAAAGCAAAGAAAGCGTTCTTTTAAATGTCTGAGTTAGCATTCAGATTACACCTTTAGAATACACCCTCTCAATTAAGATGAATAAAAAATATACCTTGTGCTTGTCACGTGCAACGCCTATCCTTTGCAGAGAAGGAACGCACGTCAGGATTTAAAAGTTGTATAAGAACCAGTTACATACCTTACAGATAAAGGCTTGAAATGATACAAAAAAATCCGTCTTTTTTAGGATGGAACGAGTTCAAAGTTCTGTGGAAAACTATATCACAGTGGGACCCGAAAGAATGTGAAAAAATAAATATGTTATATAAAGAAAAGCATCAGACATAAGAATTTTTACGGTATTTTCAATTTCAAGAAATAATAAATGTTATGATCTCTTCAATTACACATAGAGGATTGAAACACATGTAGTAAATATTGAAACTTACATATTGCACATTTTGAATCGTTCTTAAACTAGCTAACCATTTGGGAGAACTGAAAAGCACAGAGGATAAATATCTTAGTTCTAGAACATTTTAAAATTGAAAAAAATGGAATATAAGCTTTTACCCGTTAAATGGGGAATTTTAAAATGTGAAGTGAGCTATATAACATAAGTGAGCAAAGTAATATAAACAATCATACCGACTTTATGAAGTAAAGAAAAAGAAATCGTTTTAGGTATGCATGAAACTGAGCTTTCTCTACAATGTATGTACATCTTTGTCTCCTTTTACCTTAACATTATAACGACCATCATGACAACTATTGGCTTCTTACGATTGTTCGGCTGTAGCCAGTAATAGATATTAAATATTGCAACTTCTCGAGGGGAAGCAAAACGTTTCTCTTCGAGTGAGGAGAAACTCAAACATTAAAGATGTTAGGCCTAAATAATTAGTTAGTGGTCATGGATAGCTGACTGGTGTGTTTTTGAGTTATTTCTGCTCTTGATTCGGCGGCGGTTTTGTGATATTTCTGTCCTTTGTGGTGTGGAGATTTTGAAGTATTTCTGTCCTTGAGAGAGTGAGGGTGTTTAGTTTAGTAGAATAAAGTGACAGAAATAACACTTTCTTATAATAAGCCACTGATAGCTGAATAACGGTTTGAACCCATAGCACCTCTTAAAAGCTCGTAGTTAGAACCAAAGCCTGAGTCTTTTTAGCTGTTAACTTGAGGGTTACTAAAAATGCATATTCTGTATTCATGATTTAAAATAAAATTCAACGACACATATAAGCAATCAAAAACAAGTTTCCGGGTCACATAACTTAGTATCCTGTAATCACGATTTCAAATAACATCCAGTGACAGACATATAAGCAAGTCCAAAACCACCTTCCAAGTCACTAAACTTAGTATCCTGTTTAATCAAGTTTTAAAATAACATCCAGTGACAAATAAAGAAGCCGAAATATTTCTTAATCTTTCGCTCACTCGGTAATATGCAAACAATAGTCACAAAAGAAGCATTTGGTTTGGAAATGAGTAAAATATAAGTAAATATAATGATATTTGTCGTATCGGACAAATATTTTTTCATGATACATTTTGCACGTGTGTTTCGTCTATGCCTTGGTACGTAGTTCAACTAAATGTTTACAATTTACAATACATCTAAGCTTTAACCCGAAAAGCCATATTTGCTTAAAATCGTACAAGAATTAGACGAATATGATGACTTAGTTATTCGCTGTTATCATTCTATAATATATTCTTCTGCTTTACATATATTGCCGTTTTAATTTAATTAATGTAGAGTAGCTAATTGTTACTTCGTGAAATTGTATCGCTATTAAACATTTCTCTACGACCACGACCAAATATTTACATAGTTTTCAAAGACAGTTGTCGTAACGACCGGAAGATAATTCAGGCCTTACATCATGTGCCCTTAAGAAAAGAAAAAAGTAGGCTTGAGTTTTCTTATCATCCTCGTGCAGGTGCTCAAGTGTAATGTTCTGAAAGCCTAAGGTCTGTTCTTTGTACTGAAGTTATTGTGACCTAGTAAGTAAGCAAGAGAGCCGACGATGTCTTAGACACAACACCGCCTTTGGCTTTCGGCCGTTGAACTGCTTGTGCCCATGACATCCCACTTGGAGGGTTAATGATAAAAACGGACGAAATGTTTTAATGCGGTAGAGAAGAAAACAAGGAAATTCAGTCGGTTGTTTTACTTTTTTGTACAAAACAGTTTATTTTGTTATTTTATTAGTTGGAGTTCTGTATTTTGCACTTCACTAATTTTAAATCAATAAAATGTCTTGAAATATTCATTGCTTTTTTAGAAAACTACAAAATATATTGGTTCTCTAATAACTGGCCATGTCATTGACGCTTTAAACTGTAATGTAATACGTAATTGACAAGATGATATATACGATTGTGAATAATGAATATGTGGAGGAAACAGAACACATTTACGCATGAAATGCATACAAGATTTCTAAGATGAAATATTACTTACAGCCAGAAATTTGCTATCAAATGAAGATGCAATAAAATAATACTTTAGAATAACTTAAGTTAAGATATAGGTAATCGGATGTCACCACTATTAACAAACGTACAAATTAAAGAGGTTAAAACGAGAAATGCTATGTTTCGAGTGTGTTTTGTTTTATTCGATCATTACATGGTCAAAAGTGAAATATATTGTTGTTACTTTCTAGTAGAAAAAACTTAATGGTGTATGCAACATTCATAACAAACTATGCAATAAACTACATTTTATGAAACAAAGAGTAATAGCTAATAAGTGTATAGAAAATATATTCTTTCCAGATATTTAGAGCCAGGCTAATGGGAAAAAGCATCGATCTTCACGTACCAGATTTTAAGAGATCCATTTTTCTCTCTTTATACAAATAAAGACACATTTTCTCCGTTTTCCGCTGTTGATTTTTATCTGAATTGAAAATTCTTCAAATTTGTTATGTCATGGTATAAAAGATTGTTTAGTGTAGTTAGTATTAATTAATTTGTCTTGTGAGTTAATATTTTATTACTGTTTAGATTTTCTTATAATAAGATGGCCCGGCATGGCCAGGTGGATAAGGCGCTCGA
>NW_013666226.1:358876-359801 GCF_000517525.1 Limulus polyphemus
TAGTGTCTTACACTAGTGTCTTTGGAATTTCGCGCAAAGCTACACGAGGGCTATCTGCGCTAGCCATCCCTAATTTAGCAGTGTAAGACTAGAGGAAAGGCAGTTAGTCAACACCACCCACCGCCAACTCTTGGGCTACTCTTTTACTAACGAATACCATCACATTATAACGCCCCCACGGCTGAAAGGGCGAGCATGTTTGGTGTGACGGGGATTCGAACCCGCAGATGGCAAGTCGAGTGCCTTAACCAGTTGCCTGGCCATGCTGGGCCCTCTCTGAAATTAAAAATATCTGAACTTACTCGTGACGTATCGGTAAAACAAGTTGCAATAAAAGTTTAGTCAAAATTGTAAATCGTAAAACAATAAAAATGGTAGTCAAATCAAACCACGTAACAAATATAATAAAACGCAACATTATCAATCCAATTCACTCGCAGCTTATAGAAGAAAAAAAATTAACTAAGTAGTGCGACTCTACGAAATTATGTAACTTTTGATAGTTTGTACTTTCCTCAAACCAAGAGTTCGGGTTATGACGAATTTATTACTATATATTTATTATAATATCAACGTTTGTTTAGATTAAATTATATTTAAAAACATGCATAGCTTATAGTGTTAAATGTGTATTACGAAACTCCCGCCTATTCTCCAAAGTTGTAGAAGATTCTCGAGAGTAAGAATCAACAATGTATGTGTGTACATAAACGCTTGTGTTAGCATCAGTACTGTTACGTAAAACTGAAATTTCGAGAAAACCTCTACACACCTATCAATATAACCAACGCGACGAGCCAAAAAGAGGGCATATATTATTAGTTTGCTATAGTCAGTGTGCTATAAACTTTGGAAGCTATAACTGTGATTATTATAATGTTTATCAATCGGAAAACTTCAGATATTTGACCAGGGGCATTTACAA
>NW_013666226.1:360569-394134 GCF_000517525.1 Limulus polyphemus
AATGTTTATCAATCGGAAAACTTCAGATATTTGACCAGGGGCATTTACAAAGTTCGAAAATAACAAATCATTTAACTTCAGTGGATTCTCATTGGACATTAGTACTTTTTAAGAAAACATTATATAAATTCATCGTGGAAAACTTAGCGTGTGTGGCTGGAGAATAACGAAGGATAAAGCTAGCTAGCTCCCCGTGAAGCGAATCGTACCTACGTCAACTCGTAATTAACTCGCTCATCGTGAACCCTTGATAAGATATCGAAGAAATTCCAGAGTAGAAAGAAGACTTTATATTGCTTGTAAGATTGTAAAACTTTTGTTTATAAATCATTGTTTGTAATAACTATTTAAGTTTGTGATACTTTTGTTCATAAATAATTGTGTGTAATAACTATTTGTAATAACTGTTATCGTAAATTGTATTGTTGTGTGTATATCAAAACTTATTTGTGTTAAAAAAAGAAAACTGCGTCTATCAATCTTGTTGCCAAATATAATAAACTGACTATATATCGGCTTTTACTTAACTGCTAAATCCAAAGTACAATTTCATTACTAAATTTAAAGTATCATTTAGATCGGTTTCAGACCATTTGAAATTCTAATACGTAACAGGGTTACGACGCACAAGTTTTTTAAGCAGTGTAGCTGTAAACTAGCGGATGATAAAACTAGCAGTACATCATAAACTGCTGTTGTCCTCATATGTCGTGACAACAAACGAACAGTAGGTACATTCTGGTATGGACATCATAAAACTTTCACACTGCTTCCACTTCGCACTGTGTTAAAAATCTGTTGTAGCTGTACAGGGGTGGAGAATGTGAAGTAGTTATCAAGTGCAAGAAGGGTGTCAGAGATGAAATGTTAATGAATTGAAAGTAATTAGTTTATAACATAACCTAAACGGTTTGACTTTGTTTCTGTATCTTTAAAAAATGTTTATATTTTTCAAAATTATCTTTCCACAGGTGCTAGGAGAAAATGGAATGCAGGTCTGGGAAATATTGCAACCAACAGTACATGAACTTGGTCTAAAAGAGCCGGTCGCCAGGTTGTTAGACACGGGAGTTCCCATCAAAGAGACCGCTCAAGCGATTCTCCTAGATGGTCAAGAGATTTTGATAGAGGAAAGTCTTCCAGTGAAGCACTTACGTTCAGGTACAGTTTGTTGTTGTAGTTGGAAGACCATTTAGATATGACAAAGTGTGTATGTGTACAAAACTGCTAGCTGTCGAAGTAAATCCTAAAAATTCATTAAATATCTGTAAGTTTAATTGGTAATTTGTGAAAAAAAAGTTTCGCGTCTCATTGGCCTTGAGACATTATTTGTTATTTTAAGTTTAGCAGCATAGTCTTGTATTTTTTAACGTATGAATAGAAACAAAAAGAGACCAAATCGTAAATATACAGTAACCTAGAGGGTAAAAACTTCTAATTATTCTAAACTGAAGCAGAAAGTAGTCGTTCTTGGTGGTGAAATCACATATGTCTGTTTTATAACAATTAAAATAATAACACAATCCAGTTGGTTTTATTATCTTGGGCATCATTTATATACAGTTAAACCTTTCTGCATAAAAACACTTTAGCCCAACTTTGTTGATAGTGTTTAGCAGAGACGACTAGGTATTAAAAACTTTAAATAAAGTACAAGAACAACGTTAACCTGAAGATGACCTAAGAAGGTCGAAACGTTGTTCTTGTACTTTATTTTAATTCAAGTTTTTAATACCCATACCAGCCTCTGCTATACATTTTTACTTCAAGTGGGTTTCTCGTCATCATTAATTCATATAGTGTTATTCTAATAGGAACTATTTTCACTTTTAACAAGTTTTAATTGAAATTAAATTATTAAGATTCTGAAACAGTGGCGTAACTACAAAAAAAGAGCCCCCGCATAAAATAATGATTGGACCCCTACGTTTATTTCCCCTGTTTTTTACGTTTATTCTACATTTCGCATTTTTAGTGAGGAGTATTACCTGATGTTAAACACTGAGTTAGTTAAAGAGAAGAATAAAAATGAGAACATGGCTGAATTTTCGGTAACAGTAAGGTTTTTCTACCAATCATTTCAGCTTGAACATAATATATTGGGTGTATTTCGTAGGTATAATTCTATTCATAATGGTGAAGATTTTTATTGTATTATATAAATCGCAAGAAATATCCACATTGAGACGTTATTCGTTGTTACAATTAATGTGATTTTTACTATATTCAAAATCTGACAAAGAATGGAATTTTACTTTCAAAAATGAACTTTTGAACCTATTATTTTTTACAGAAGCTATTTTTATTGTGTAATGTGATCACAACCACCAGTAAATTTACGACTATAGTCCAACCTTGAGACAGTTATATAATATAGAATTGTTTTTTTATTTTGTTTTTTTTTCTAGGGTGGGATGAACAGTTCAGCATAGTTGAAGATTTATACATAACAGAAAAGAATTACTGCAAGACACTGCGGTGTGTTTACGATTTTTATGAAAGATTACTCAGGTGAGCTTACAGGGAATGTTAATTGAATGACAGCAACTAAGCTCTCACTAAAGAAGCGCTGAGCTTTACACAGATTGCGTGTATGCATATAAGTAACAAGAACTGTTGACAAAAGATTCTAGTTGAGATATAGGTTCTAGTTTATAATTTTTACATAAGAAGCACCAACTTTCGAATGATTATATTCTTATAATTTCATCTGATCCTATTTGGTAGAAACGATTAATTCTTACACTTTCTTCTCAATTCTTACAATTTCCTAATCCGATGTCTTGTAACGTTTAATTCTAAATATTTTCTTCTGAGCATACTATCTTGCAACGCCTAATTCTTATAATTTCTTTGAGCTAACTATATTGCAAGTTTTGTACTTAAAATTTATTCAGATCCCACTTTGTTGTACCGGTTAACTTAAAAAAACAACGTTCACTTTTCTTAAATTATTTTGTACTGTTTAAATATCGAATATATACTGGATGGATAAAAGTTGTGTATGTTTTTTCTTTAAGACCTAAATCGAACTTTAACTAAATGTAATTTTATGTGTATATTCTTATGTACATATTTCTTTTGGCAGCTTTCTCTCCCAAGTAGCAAAGGAATAAATTGGTCTGGAGTTTGTTTTACATGTTTTTATTTTATAACAATTTTGTAAAAGAACAATTAACTAGGAATTTGATAAAATATTGTGAATATAAATATTCTAACAACGAAGTTAGTTTCCGAGTAAAATAAAGCAAGTTAATTGACTCCCGGTGGGTCAGTAGTAAGTTTAACAGAGCGCAAATAACTTCTCATGTAGCTTTGTTTAAGGCCCGGCATGGTCAGGTGGTTAGACCGCTCGACTCGCAATCTGAGGCTCGCTCTTTCAGCCGTGGGGGCGTTATAATGTGACGGTCAATCCCACTATTCGTTGGTAAAACATGTAGCCCAAGAGTTGGCGGTGGGTAGTGATGACTAGCTGTCTTACACTGCTAAATTAGGGACGGCTAGCGCAGATAGCCCTCGTGTAGCTTTGCGCGAAATTCAAACAAACAAACTTTGCCCAAAAAAATAAAAATAATAAAAATTCGCCAAGTTATCTTTATTGTCTGCTAGTAATAAGAAACATTTATAGGGTGACTTTGAGTTTTTCGAGAAATTATTCAGCTTAATTTCGACTTAGGTTAATTCAACAATTATCCACATCAAAGGAGCCGCTTTCTTACATAGTGCTAATGGAGGTGCAGCCCATGGTCTTCATGGCTTCGTGTTTCACGTGCTGAGAAGGGATAGCTGGCTAGATAGTATACAAGGGTTCCTAACTTATGTAATAAATTATGGGATTAAATTCAATGTACTGTTAGTGATAAAATCTTTTTAAAGCAGACTCTACTAATTATTATGCTACTAATAATAAATTATCGTTATTCATTCTGTTCTCCATTCTTCATATGTTTTTCCTCTTCTAGTTTTGAAAGAAAAGCTGTATAAATAACGTTCACTACTTTTGTTGAAATATACCGAGCTATTGATAGTTTTTAATATTTAATTAGTTTACATAATTATATTTATCCTTGTGAAATTATATGTTTGTTTTCCAATAATCACAGTTAACTGGGGTTTGCTAGTTTTCGCATTACAACCAAAGTATTAGTACTATAGGTTTCTTCGCTGTAACGCCAGTGGAGTATATAGTCATACTACTATCTGTTAAAATACGCACTTACAAGTTTGATAACGTTGCTACTATTGAATGTTAGCTTTTGTTTAAAAAATAAGGAGATACGAAAAAAAAATACTCACTGCTTTTCGCTGAAAGTACATAGTAAAAAATAATTCATAATCAATCATCGTCTCTTAAAGCGATAGGAATTAAATACTGCCGCAAGGTGTACAATAAGAAAGTACATGTATATAACCAATGAATAATCTCTCTGTCTCTTAACATTTGCAGGAAAGTTCTATCGGTACAACCAGAAGATTACAAGATTTTATTTGATTGGGTGGATCCTCTTTGTTCTTTAAGTAACCTGGTATCAGCTAAGGTAAACGTTTCTTTTTGTTGAAAACAGTTTATGTGTGTTTATCAAGATGAACTACATTTTAATAGTATCTCAGTTTGGTTGTTTCAAGCTTGATTACTTAACTGTCAGGCCCGGCATGGCCAGGTGGTTAGGACGCTCGACTCGCAATCTGCGGGTCGCGGGTTCGAATCCCCATCACACCAAATATGCTTGCCCTTTCAGCCGTGGGGGCTTTATAATGTGACGGTCAATCCCACTATTCGTTGGTAAAAAGATTAGCCCAAGAGTTGGCGGTGGGTGGTGATGACTAGCTGTCTTCCCTCTAGTCTTACACTGCTAAATTAGGGATGGCTAGCGCTAATAGTCCTAGTGTAGCTTTGCGCGAAAGTCAAAACAAACAAACTTAACTGTTACTATTATGCTACGACGTAATTTAATCTAATTCACTGATACGTTGTTACGATAACATTCTATCAAAATCATCATGTTATAATTACATTGAGGAATTAAGAACGCTCGAAAGTTTTATAAATAACAGAGATCTGGTTATTTTGATATAGATGTGTTTGTTTCATAATAACAGTCCTGTTTAGTATAAGAAATTATGTTCTGTGACACAGTTTTCCTATTCTCTTTCTACCCCAGGGATGGTAAGGGTCTCACCTTTAAGTTACCAATTATAAACAAACAAACAATTTTCCTATCGTTCCATTAAATTGGGTTTTAAAAGTAGATACATTTTGCTCATATTAGTTGAGATTTTTATCTCCGGCTGTGAACACGAAATACATATTCATTTAAAAATGCCAAAGTAAATATATGAAAAAAGCTATTTCAGGTATATACTCTGTCAGCTGAAGAAATGGCTCGCCGGCTTAGTGTCTAAATGTAATAATTATACAAAATCTGAACGATATAAATATTCAATCAATTTTATTAGAAAAAGTTAAACAAATAGGAAAATCAGAGAGACCGAAACGGGAAGACACCGCCATTGTTCATCATCCATCGTTTGGATATATAGTTTAATGTATTTCTAGGTACAGTGAGGTTATCATGTTGATATGCATGTCTTAAACTTACTTATTCTATCTTTAATATTTAATATATCAATTTATTGACCAATGTTCTCCCATATCGCTGTATTAGGGCAAACAATAAATATTTATAGTTTTTCATAGTTTGAGTTAGTTATTTTTTGAAAGTTTATGGTTTCATTTTAAAGTCAGTGAAATATTCTGTATATACACAGGCATTAAACACTACAACTAAGCAAGTACGGTGTTAAATTTACAAGAGTTTATAACTTATATAATGTTTATTTATGGATTAGTTGTAGGAACATATAAAATACGAGTTGTAGGTGTCATGTGATATCAGCCGGTGTTTATTTGCAGCCCACCTTCATTAAACTGATGTGTAATTAAACCATGGTTCTGGAATTGGTTTTGTCGCTTTTCTCAATTATTAGCCGTTATTTAACACTTAACGATAAATCATTATCATTTGACAACTGTGTTGTGAATCTCTAGTGGTAAGATGTGTTTGTTGAAGGTCGTCAGTTTTGAAAGAGAATTGACCGCGGCAACAGTGTTGTGAATCTCTCGTGGTAAGATGTGTTTGTTGAAGGTCGTCAGTTTTGAAAGAGAATTGACCGCGGAATCTATATACTAATTTTATGCTTCACACCACCGACCCGTAAAATTCAACCTTGATGTTGCCCTAAAATAAGAACTTTTTGGTGGGAGATAGAATAATAATTGGGATACATGAAAGTTTAATGTTTGAGAGAAGTGGAATAATTAGTCCGTGAAGACACATATATTTCCCTGTAATTTCATTTTGAACTGCAGAAGTAATTGGTTTGTTTTGTGAACTGCTAAAAATAATTAATTGCTTTACGAGAAACGATGAGAATTTTTACAATTTTAAACAAATACAAGGTTTTATGAGCTCGTAAGTATTTCAAACTTATTGAAGTTTAGCAATGCATAATGTGAGAAAAACTTGCATTATCATAAGATCAAACGCTTAAACTAATGCTTAAAGAAGGGGAAATACTTTGTGCAAGTTCATAAAAACAGTAATAATACATCAGCGTAATTATGCACAAATGATTAAAGAATTAACAAAACATAGAAACATGACTAGTTTCGACAAGTGTGTCATTCTCCAAGCACGGAATTAAACTAGTGTATAGTAACATTGTGGATCTTTCTTAGTTACAGAAAAGCTAAAGATATTGAAACAATGATGAATTATCTTCACATCTCTTGTACAAATTTATTGCATAACTGATTGGTACAACATTTCCTGTATCAAGAATCACGGCTCTGAATGAAATTTATAATTTTTTTTGTTAATAATCATTAAAATTATTATTCTTAGATTTTTTCCGTTCACTTCAAGCATTTCTTTTAAAACTCATATTGATATAGAAAACATTTTACAAATAAAATACACCACATATCTGCATGTAAAATGATAGATGTCGCTTTTATCTCAAAAACACTTCTTAACAAACCCTTCAAATTTGCCGATTTTAAAGTTATTTTGCATTGCTTTATTTAAAAATTGTATTTTTTCATCAGTGTAAAAATGTGATACAATAATATCTGTCCGGTATATGTTACTGGAAGCAGTTAAAAGAAAATTATGTACACTACGTGCACCTGAATCAGAGTATATCTTTTTGTCACACTATATCATAAATAGAAACAATATAACACTGTGTTAGTAACTAATTATAAGTTGAAGAGTGCGCTTAAGATATTGTTTGAAAATCCTACACGACACTTGAACTAATTTCTAGATTAAGTCAGATCAACACAATGATGATATGTATCTTTTGATACACTGATTTCTTGAAACATGTGGGCCTGACACTTTACTATTACTATGTAAACCTGCACGAATCTATCAGAGCATCAAGGAAACTGGTTACAATAGGCCCAAAGTTAGTTTAAACAGTGTTATAAGACATTTTCAGTGTAAGGATTATCATATTTTAAATCTATTTTGAATGTGTTTATTCACTTATAAATTTATTTTTACATTGAAATAAATTAGTTTTGTCGAGGTAGCAAGTTCTAACAGGCCTGTGTGATTAAGCTATCACAATTTTTGAATAGTACAATTAATTGCTAACAGGCAATTATCGAGTTTCTTTTTTATAATTCAGTTTTTGACCTTGTTACCTAAGGTTAATACAGTTTTTACCATTAAAGAGTTTGGAATGCTAGCGACAAGGGATAAGCTTTATTAATCCCTAATCGTCTTTCTTTCATAACCTGTTTTATCATTTCTGTTTCTTTATTTTTTATTAACATTGTCGTTGGAAGCAATTACCTTCCCAATACTGACTATAAATAGTGAACGTGATTTTAGATATGAGATATTGTGCACTGGAGTGTTAATATCCAGATATGAGAATCTATATAAATATAATAGTACTGTTTGTTGTATCTGCATGTAACTACTGCGCTAGGTGTGGATTGATCTTCACCAAAATTAGTAGGGAGGTTCATTAGGTCCATGCGGGGGTACATACAAATTTTCAGTTTTGCGGTTTTTATGGGCGTTTTTTTACCACTACTTCGCCCCAGTTGATGGATCTTCACCAAATTTGGCATGACTGTTTGTTGAGCCCAAGCGGAGATACTTGCAAACTTGCGGTTTCACATTTTGTATTTTGCAGTTTTTATGGGCGTTTTTCTACCACTACTTCACACTTTAAAACAGCTCTGTTGTAAATGATAGTCCTAAGCCTGCTACGGGGAGAGGAGGAGTTTTCTAAGTATTTTTTCATAATGTTGATTGATCTGGTAACATATAAGGGAAGCAACTTTTCATGTCCGAAGATAACCTTTCATTAATCATGAACTTATATAACTTTCGGGTAATTCAGCTAGTTGTAAATATATTTTAAATCTGATAAACAATGTAGTCCTACTGTCGTGTGTGCCCTTCTTCCACAGATACTTCTCTCAAGAGGAAACATCTCAGAAATATGACTAAACTGAACTTACACATAGGAGAGTCTCACATACCGTGAAAAAATGTGGGTCTTGTGCTTCAGTATTACAATATGAGATTGCACGAATCTATTACAATATGAGGAAAAGCGATTACAATAGGCTCAGATTTAGGCCTGAAGAGAAAATAGGAGAATAAATCCTAATAATCCTGTCGCGTGCGTGCGTGCTTGCTTGCGAAAAGAGTACCTGTAGTTGTAATGACGGAAAAACTAGAATATTATATATGACACCGAGAATGCATGTGAAATCATGGTATATTTAATGAAATGTCGAGAATATCGTATATCAACTTACCAAGTACGATACAAACAACAAAAAGTAGACGAAATTCAGAAAAATACATTTAATAAATCATTTGATATATTTGCATCGGTAAGATTTTTGTTTTTAATATTGCACTGACCCAGTACTTCCATTTATTTCAAGTGTTTGTTTGTTTATTTGTAATTTGTTTTAATTTTGGAATGTTGAAAAATATAACTATTTTCGTCTTTCATGTTGAACATTTAGATGTTTGGTTTTGCATCATCCCTAGATGATTTTCTATCTTAGCTGTGACCAGCTTAGTCATCATCTCCAGACCTGGCCAGATCTAACCGACCAGGCTATAGTTTGTTAACTGCCTGATCTCCTAATTCTTTGATTACTCACGATAGAAAACGTACCTTTATAAATATGACAAAACTGAGTTACCACATGGGAGAGTCTAAAATGTTGGGTATTTAGTCAAGGTTAAGAAATTTCATACTTGGAGAACAATAAAATAAATTCGTTTTCTTACTTAGCTACTTGAATAAAATATGTCTGCTAATTAGATATGATTTTCATTTCTATTCAACATTTCAAAAATGCGCAGAAACATTTGGAATTGAAATTCAATTATCATATGATAAAAGAGGTATCTTCTATATAAAAATGATATATTTTTGTAAAATACGCGTGACTTGTATAGCTTTTCAATATGGAAATTCTTCTTGATTATGTTGTGTACTGTTGTCTGGGGTACGCGTACAACTTTTTCACTGACCTTTATTTTTGTGAATTCTTACCTGTTACAAAACGCCACACTTTTCTTACCACGGTTGGGTCTCGACTTGTTGCAGATCTCTTTCTGGATAGTCCTGGTGCACCAAGTTGATCTATATTATTTTGTTTTACAATGCCATTAAGTACAAGGGATATCCTTGTCAAAAACTCTAAACCTCCGAAACACATCTTTATGATCTAAGTGTATAATATTTGGTATCGGGAAGAGCTGTTACATATCTTTCTCAACAGCGATGAATTTCCGGTGGTATCATTCTATTACGAAAGAAACGTCAAACCATGTCAAATTATAGTTCTGATACATTCCGTTCCACTGAGAATTTATATCAGCAATGTTTGTCACGTGATTTACTAATTCGCATATTCAAAACCATTTTAATATAACATACTCAACCTTTTGTATATGTTACAAAAAAAGGCATTTTTAGATATGGTTTACATAAACTATATGCAATTTATACCAAACCAAAAATGGATTTCAAAAAGAAAGAAAGAAGAATAGGTGATTAAAGTATATCTTATGAGGAATGTGTGTATTTTTATATCAGATGTAAGTCGAGTTAAGCCCAAACCACCAAAACGTAAGAGGAAAATCATAACTGAAAATCTAATTCATCTCTTGCTTAAGCTACGTCGAGTAAGCATCTATGTCTCTTACCGTTCATATAAATTATCATAGTGTTTGCAATAAACAAAAATCAACCAGCAGAAGAATTTGTTTCCCCTGAATGGGGGTTTAGGAACTAAACCAGTGGTGTTCAGAGGATGTGGAAATTCATTTTTGTTCAGTTATATGAAGCAAGTGAATAATGCAAAATAAAATGTTATAAAGTTCACATCTACTAAAGTTTGCTAAAGTTCAAATCTACTAAAGTTTGCTAAAGTTCACATCTACTAAAGTTTGCTAAAGTTCAAATCTACTAAAGTTTGCTAAAGTTCAAATCTGCTAAAGTTTGCTAAAGTTCACATCTACTAAAGTTTGCTAAAGTTCAAATCTACTAAAGTTTGCTAAAGTTCAAATCTGCTAAAGTTTGCTAAAGTTCAAATCTACTAAAGTTTGCTAAAGTTCAAATCTACTAAAGTTTGCTAAAGTTCAAATCTACTAAAAAGAAAAGACAGAAGAAATCCTAGTAGTCATAAAAAGCAAAAATGTACTCGAAAATGTTGTTAATTCCTGTATTCATGTTGGATTTTTACATGAGTTATTTAGTGATATTAACATGCCACTGAGTGTTTATCAGAACTCATTTACGTACAAGAAAAATATCTTATGTTTCAAGCTATTACAGCCATTCTCTTTTACTGTAAAGAAGAATGTGTATGGAATGTTTGAATAATTCTGATGAATTTTATCGTTACTCGTATATTGTGAGAATAGCTTGCTTAAATAAGCTTATATCTTGAATATAACATCCACCTGTGATTAAGAAGTATTATAATGTCTAGAATTGAAAATCATTTAACAGTTTAGCTTCAAAATAAGATGATCACGAAAACTTGAAATTATATTCTTGATGACAGTTAAACAAAATGTTGATGAATGTCTTACTAAGAGCAGCTGTTTTTGTAGTTTCAAGCATCTAATGAATGATATTAGAATTCTGTATCCTTGATCATCACGTAACTACCTTCAAAACTGTAAGAAGGTAAAGTTAGAATTTTGAAACTTGTCTTATTAAATAACTATTTATCGAACAGTTTTTGTTTCAAAAATAAATGTTATGTTCAGTATGTACTCAAGTAATAAGTATAATAATGATACTTTTTAACCTGTAAACAGTATGAAAACTAAGAGAATTATACTTTTTCACAAGCCACTTCTATCTTAAGTAAAACTGATCCTAATGTGTGATTTATAAATAGCTTTCCAAACGTTTTTTGCAACAAAAATATACTTTAAAATGAAGCTATTATAATACATTTTGACTAAAGTTTTGTGTATGGAAATAATGTATTTTTATACCAAAAAGTTTGTTTCATTAGAATCCGATTCTTAGTCCTATTTTGACATAATGTTTTCATTATTATCACACATGTAGGTTTATTTTCAGATTCCTTGTTTTACTTCTGATTAATATAATATGCATTAGTGGTGAACTGCTTCAAAAGAAAGAAAAATTACAATATTTCGTGGCAATATTGAAATTGAACAATGTTAAAAGTGGTAAAAATGCATGAATGTTTCCTTTTTACATTGTAAACACACACACACATAGATAATATCACACAAAGTTAATAAGTGTGAATAAGTGCTAATAAGTGTCGTAGCTGTAACCTTGTTCTTACACTTTACAGGGAGTTGAGTACATTATATTAAAACAACTTTAAATATGCAAGTCATCAAGTCAAAGCAACCGCAGCCGACATAAAGTCGCATTAGAACAGCGTGTTTCAGAACTAAAGTTTGACATTATTTGTTGTTAGGTAAGTAGTGTGATAACATCGAAAATTCGGAAGGGTGTGCAACAGCCCTTTTCGATGCCAAATATTCATACATTCAGATCATAAGATGTATTCAGATTGGGATATAGAATTTCCAAAATGGGCATACCTTTTTTTTCATAGTGTAATTAGAAAACGAAGGAATATGGATCATCTTGGGCGCCAAGATCATTCCGAAAGAGACCTGCAGCAAGTCATACTCCAGCCGTAGTGAACAAAGTGCGGAGTCTTTTAACAGGTGAGAATCCACAAACTCAAAGGTCGGTGATAAAACGCGTCCACGTGTCTCAGGCAACAATATGGCACATAACCAAGAAGAATCCCCATCACGTGTACTAAGCTGCTTCTACGACATATCCGTTCAACCGCAACATACTTCATATAGCTAGAGAACGAAACGAGCTTTCATGGTATTCAATGCCAATTATTAATAAGAACTTCTTAGTGGAAGTAAAAAAAAAGTGTAAAACAATATTTCAACAACACTATAACTGCTATTTCCAGTGCCGACGAGGCCAGTTAAAATACAACGCACGCCTATTAATTTCTGTTCGGTCGTACTGTTGGAACGGTCGCTGAGAAACCTGGTACACTAGATGAATTATGGAAAGATAAGCAGCTGTGGTGTACATTGGGCACAAAAGCCTTACTCGAGAGGCTATTCCAATGAAAACTTCATTGTACAGCTATTATCAAGATGTACGGTCGCCAGATAGAGCATGATCTGACGTGGCGACATGGACTGTAACGACGTGATGAGGCTCCAAAATTGTTTTAGTATAACATACTACCTCTTAGAACAGCAATAATTTTCAACATTTCGAGTCTGTGTACCACTTGCCTAAGCCAAAACACACTATGTACCATTATGCGAAATACTTACATTGAAATATTATTGAGATTAAATAATGTAATTTATAAGCCAGTTACATCTACTTTATAAAATTACATACAACAAATTAGTGGCACATTTTTGCTACCATTATGCAACATGTAAACTAGACTAAGAAAAATGTCAACGTAAATTATAAAAAATATCAAACAAAAACAACTACCTGTTTTCGTGAAGGAAATACTTATAATGAAAAAATGCTGACAATATTTTTATGTCATCCATGTTTTTATAACCGTTCTGTGTATCGCTTCTAACAGCCTTATATACCTGTGGTTGAAAATATCTGCTTCAGATAATGTGAAATATGATTCCAACATTTAACTAGTTACACTTGAATTTCATGTTGTTGGATACAAATAAAACTATTATATAAAATGCCCCCCAATGGCACAGCGGTATGTCTGCGGACTTACAATGCTAGAATCCGAGTTTCGATACCCGTGGTGGGCAGAGCACAGATAGCCCATTGGGTAGCTTTGTGCTTAATTATAAACAAACAATTATATAAAAATAATTAGAAGACAAAAGGTATAAATCGATGTAAGTGGATATTTTATGTAAACACGTTAATCCGTTGACCTTGCTGTTTCCACTAACTCATTCAAAAAAACCTAATAGAGCTACGATTGACAAGAATGATAAAAAGTTGTTTGAAAGATCTTACTATAAGATATGGCAGCTTTTTATACCTTTTGAAGCAAAGCTAACTTCAAATTATCTAGTTTCAACAGTCTTACGATTTTGTTTTCGATCATTCATGCGAAAACATTCTCCATTTACTAGATCCGAAGTCCCCTTTAACCATTAACTGCAAGGCTCTTTCTGACCAGTTTCTGTTGTCCTTGGAATCCACAGCTGTAATTATTCACTTAAAGAAATGCTTGTAATGCGTTATTTACACACAATGTCCTAGAAGAAACATTTTTCTTAGGTTAATAATTACTTAACCAAAGGTGTTAAAATGGCAACAATGCAGCCATTCAGAAATGAACTTTAATAATTTACAGTACGTTGTATTAAGATCATTTTGAATATGTAAATCAATAATTCATGTGAAAACCGCGGCCGATATCAAAAATTATCTTCTAGTAGTAAAAAATGCAACAGTTTCTGAGTAATTTGACGATACTGATTCTAAAATTCATGTTGAAAATTACCCATCGTGATGGTATCAAAATTATATTTTGACATTATTTGGCGCTTCGTACGTAGGTAGTGTGATGCTAACGAAAACTGAACAGCCACGCAAATATTCATACATCCAGATTATAAACACGTGTTTAAGTCTGTAATTGAGATTTTGACAAGGATATCCATTGTACTTAATGGCATTGGGAAACAGGAATGTAAATAATTTGGGGGAACTAGAACCGTCCAGAAGGTGATCTGCAACAAGTCGTACCCCAGCCGTGGTAAGCAAAGTGTGAAGTCTCGTTACAGGTGAGAATCCACGGATACAAAGGTTAGTGGCAAAAGCCGTCCACGTGTCCGGGCGCTACATAAGTTGCTTCCACGACATATCCAAGAAAGGAGGACTAACTGTAGACAATTGTATGAAGGGTAACTAGCCCGGGAAAACTGGCAATATGTGGTGATACTGTATATGTTCCTTTATAAGCCTAACGAGTTTCGTGCTATTTTCTCAAAGGGTAGTCCGCCGGTGGGACAGCGGTAAGCCTACGAACTTACATCGCTAAAATATGATTCCCCGCGGTGGACACAGCGGATAACCCAATGTGGCTTTGCATTAAAAACAAACAAACTCAATAGGTAAAAACATATCCAAAAGGGGTATGATGGATAACTGAACCAGGGGCAATTTAGTGATCAAGAGAGTGTAATCAAAATTCAAGGTGAACTCTGCTTATTTATTATCAGAGCAATGTTTTGCACCCTTTGTACAGAAACGAGGTAAACAGGATATGGGTTCTCCATGATAAGGCTCCAGTCACATCTTCCGTCCAACTGTTGAATACCTCAAGCAGCTGGAGAATGAAACAGGTATTCTTATTACTTCATACAAAAATACCAGTCAAACCCCTGGACATAGCGTCTATTGATTTCTTTGCATGGAGGAGTAATGTGTTTGGACACGACAGCTTTAAAAAGGAACCTTTTGCAATAGAAACTACGCTAGAAGGCTATTTTCAAAACATGTAGCACAGGATGGTACAGCGTGAGTGCTACCTCCCTTAGTTAATATGATTTTTTCCAAGATTATTGTTTTTTTTCCTCAATGTTTTCAGTTTGAATGCTGAAACAATTTTGCTCAAGCAATGCTTTAACTCTTCCTGTTTCGAAAGCATGCAGGATGTGGGTTCGCTGATTGCAAGGAAGATAGTACGTGAGGTCCAGAAATAGAAAGTTTTATTTCTTGCTGGCGAATCGGATAAGGGTAAGGGGCAGCCTCGCTCTACATCTTGACTTTGAAGGGACATATATCGCGTATGCAAGTTGTGTTATGTGTGCAAATATGGCTTTCTCTTTGCATGTTCTCTTTCTATGAAAAACCATTTTTTACCGATTTTGAGAAGATTTGTAATAAAAAGTGAGCAGAATTTGTGTTGCTCTTTAAACTTTAATTCTTACGTTCGCTTTGTGAAATGAATAGTATTTTAGTAATAAAGTTTAAACATTTGATTTTAGTTTTAACGTTTGGATAACGTTTTTGTCCTATTGTTTAAACTTAAATTTGCACTTGGTTTAAAGCAACTTTAGTAATTTTATTTTTTATGTATTTAAATTTAACTTGGGGTTTTACTTTTATCTTTAGTTTAAAGTTTAGTATAATTTACAAGCAGAACACAATGAACTGTTAAAAACTCATTCAATACAGTCTTCATTCGCTCTCAACACTTCAACATGCATCACTGAACACTTGCTGTTGTTTTGTTTTTGTTAATAGATATTTTTGTTTTTGAACTTGTAAAACTATTGGTGCCCTAGTTATTATTCTCTGTAACTTAGTTTCAAACCTATATATATATATATATATATATATATAATCAAATACGGATACTTTATATTTGGTTTGTCTATTGTGTTTATGTAGATTTATTAACTATCAAAAACCTCAACTAACTCACATGAAATAAGATAATTAAATATAGTGCGAACTGATAACAGCGGGCAACAGAAAAAATTATCTTCTAGTAGTAAAAAAATGCAACAGTTTCTGAGTAATTTAACGATGCTGATTCTAAAATTCATGTTGAAAATTACCGATCACCTCTAATTTTGGAATTATGATAGAATTATTCAAAATATTCTTATATATATATCATGAAAATAGCAAATGTTTCTATAATAACTTAATTTATAATTTAAGAATGTTCAAGAACAATACATAATAGCAATACCAGTTTAAAAAAAACGAATGAGTATAATAAGATTACATGCTGAAAATACATTCAGGCTATATTCAAAACTTTCATCATGGTATTAATTTTCGTTTCAAAACATCTGCCTGACATGTTGCGCCTTTTGTGTATGTTCTCAGTTTCACGCTGTAAGAACCAACAGTGATTTCCCATCATCGCAGGATTCCATTGTCCTTAATATCGCTGTTCTATTGTAGAGATCTCTTGGTTGAAGCACTCATTGCTCACTGCACCTGGATGACTTGGGAAGAAATATAAGTGGGAGTGTAAGAAGTGCATCTTTAGTGACATCCTAGACCCCGTTTTCCAGTAGTTCTCGAGCATATCATCACAGCATAGTTTCATCCCTGTGATTTCCTAAGAACTTGTTGGCGACCAGTTTGAATGATTTCCAGGCATCAAGTTCTTTCTGATTGAGTACTGTTTGAAAATATCATCTGTCAGATATCTTCCGAATCTGTGGCCCAACAAAGATACTGCCTTTCATTGTTGCTTCACTAGTTTTTGGAAATTTGTCAGACAGATACTTGAAACCATTACCATCTGTGTTCATTCCATTTACAAAGTTCTTAATGAGTCCTAGTTTAATATCAAGTGGGGTGGAAACACATTTTGAGGATTCACCAAAGATTGATACTCGATATTCTGTTTCCCTGGTATGTAATTCTCTCTCACCAGTCATTTATTCTTTTTGAAATGATTTTTATCATCTCAGTTGTTCTAGACACACAAAAAGCAACAATGTTTGGTATATCCACATTGCAGGCTTACCAGGAGTGCAATAACATTTAGATCACCACATGTGTTCCACCTAAACTTTGTTTCAGTTCATATTTGATGGCCTCAAGTATAATCTGCATGCTTTGATGAATTTCTTTCGTGTTCACAGCATGAGCAACAGGAATCGATGGCTTGGTGTTCCCATAGTGCAAAATACAGCTTTCAGACTAATGTCTCAGTTCTGGAGGATGATGCTGAGTACCAAATTTTTCCATTGGTGCAACAACATTTGTACAGAAACAAAGTATCTTGCATGCTGTAGTGAGAAGCAAGACTCTGATGGCGACTTTGGTAAATTGAAACTTTTTTTCCTGGAGGAAGAAGATCAGACTTTGTTTTGACTGTGCACAGAGAGTCAAATGACCAACTGAGTGAGTGAGAGGCAACTGAGATAGAGGCATCTAACTCCGCCCTTTTTATGCTCAGTCGAGAGACTTCTAGCAAACTGAGCACGTGAAGGTTTCGTGATTCCCGGACCGAGCAGGTGAGCATGGGAATGAAGCAAAAGTCGTCCAATTCGCTACAATTATATCGATAACAAATAGCATATATGAACAATATAATACAGTCAATGTTCGAAGTTATCAAAAATGTATGCCTTTTACCCATTAAACTCTCCACGTATACTTAATTTCACAGCATAAATCTACTGTACTGAGTTGATTGCATGGTATTTCACATGGTGCTGATGAAATATTAAGATATTACAATAGCTCAAAATCTGGAGGTTATGAACAAATTCAGACTACATTTTTGAAATTAGCACCATCAAATTACCCGAATCACTTAAGTTATGGAACGCCAAACGGGGGGAGGGGGTTGAAGCATAGTACATGCATCTCCTGTGGAGGAGAGTTAAGTTTATCTATCTCCATACTTTACATTCACTGAATTTAAGTATTTAAACTAACCAACAAATTTGATTAGAAAGAATATTTCTTTACACCAGATGTCCTTAGAACACTTAAGGACTGAGTGGGGGTGTGAAACCTCTCAATATCTCTTTTAGCTGACATAGTAGTTTAATTAGTTGATTGATGTAATAATTGTCAAGCTTGATTAGGCTCTCTGATCTTAGGAACACTTTGCGTAGAGAGCCCCTATAGGAACACCACTTGAACTTTAAAATGGACATTAATTATATATTATGACTATTGTTCACGAATAATGATAGTTTTAATGAAACCACATCCCATCTAGTTCAATTGAAATCATCTAGTTCAATCATAGTCAGAATAAGAATCCACTTCATTACCTTCCATTTTCGAATTTTCACAATTACCATTACACTTGTAGGCCTTGGTGCATTGCATCCCAAGAAACAGACCACAGCTTTTCGTACAGCCATTTACAATTAATTCTACAACTGAATTTGGTGCTGTTTCAACTTTGAGAAGGCCTGATGTACGAGACCTATCATTACCATATTCTCAACCAGTAGTAACTGGACATGGTAGACAAAGAATCGTTTGCAATGCTTGGATCCAGATAAACGTTTGAAAGTTTGACATTTGAATGTGTATATAAACACAACGATTTGTCGGTGAGAGATTGGTACTATCAAACACATGCCCCTCCAGTGGCACAGCAGCATGTCCATAAGCCGGGTTTTGATACCCGTGGTGGACAGAGCACAGATAGCTCTTTATGTAGCTTTGTGCTTAACTTCAAAAAACAAACAAACAAACTATCAAACACTTTCTCTGAGAATAAAAAGTGCCACAAATAATCTATTTATATATTTTCAGATTACTGCCTATACAACTTGCTTATGAAGAGTCATACAAGTATAGTAGAACATTACGATTTATATTGAATGTATCGTTGCCTAAATTCAGAAAAAGACATAAGTGTTTATAATGAGCCTTGATAGCAATGGTTGTTGTTTTTTGACGATTCCTGATAAACTACTTGTTGAATCACATCCTTACAAAGTGTGAATTGCTGGTAGTTTCGTCAAATTTCCTCGCTCATAGAGTCAACCGTGCCATGGATGGCTCTGTACCTCTACTATGCCCCAGATATAGTAAGAAAAACAGTTCGCGTGCATCAGTAGCATTATCTTTATGACAACAAAGCATTGCTACGTCAGTATCGGGAAAACAGACAACAATTCTATCACGACAATTGGTTTGGAATACATACAGGATAAGAGCGTCTTTCTATCATCATCCTCGTGTAGAGAAAATAACAGATAAAATGTAAAGTTTTACTGAAAAAAACAAGCTTTCATTACTTATCTAAGACGTTCAAGAGGTTATGTAAATGAAACTGTAAAATGAAAAGAAGTATTTTTTAATGTTAACATGAAAAATTACCTTGCACTCAGACTAGTCAGAGTCTACAACAGGTTAACATTCCATAAATTCACAGGCAAATCTTTAGTACACATAGTTAATTGAAAAATCTGCTTTTTCTGTGCACAAAACTTATAATGTTTACTAAAAGCTTGTCACATTTTGTGAAGATAAATAAAGAACACTCAGAGTTATAGTATGTATAGTTTCTTGGTTACTTGATGGTTACAAAGTCGATCATTTTAATCGACCCCGTATGCACAGAGTTGAAAAGAGTTGTTGTTTTTTGTGATATTTCTGATACTTGTTTTGAAAGATAATCCACTATGTTTATGGAAAGTACCACAAATGGTTAAACTGGAGATCAAAAGTAACTGTGTGAAAGGAACTCTTTCGTGAACATACTTGGGGGGAGGTCACGTGAAACCAGTGCCCACTAAATGCTATCCCTATGCTGCTATTTTATTAAACATTGATTCAACTTTTAAATTTTAAGCTTTTAAGTTATATCTCTTTCTTGTTTTAATTTATATTTGGAGAATAAATACATGTAATGGCCACAAAAGGGATAGGACCTCCATAGACAGGCCTTTACATTTGACCCCTAGAAAATCGCATTCAACTTTTGTATTTCTACCCACTTCGTACTATCTAAATCATTTGTATTTTCTCTTTCAGCTTTATAAGTTAACGAGAATTGATTTTCATAGTGATTGCTCTCTCACTGTGAGTAGAGTTCGCTCTTATAAACTAATTTAAAACAAGACTGCAGCGCATACTCATGCTAGTAGTGTTTCCTCCATAATTCTGGGTTGATTATGGTGCTGGATGTTGGGTCAGGTTACCACATGACAAGAAATCATTCAGGAAAAAAAAAAGAAACCAAAACCTTAATTAATTAGTACACTATCACAGTTTCACAAATATAGACAATGATTAAAGTGCTGGACTGTGGACTCGAGGTTTCTTGGTTCGCACTCGAATACCGCAAAAGAAAAAAAAATGCGCTCCGCACTTTGGGGCCGTGGGGTGCATTATAAGAGTGGAGGCCTAATACCGCCATTTGATTAGAGTATATGGTGAGTGGTATTGATTAACTGCATTCCCTTTAATCCATCACTTCAAAATTAGGAACGACTAACGAAGATAGCCCTAGAGTAGCTTTACATGAAATTCCGCAAACAAAATTCTACATTCAACTACATTGCCGATACACATCAGCTCATTTTGATTTTTTAATTATCACATAAAACAAAACGTAAATAATTCTGTAATAAAGAAAGATTTATTTGCAAGGATGGAACTAACTGTAAGCGGCTGACTTACTGCGTGGTACATAATGCTTATTTTGCTCAATCTGCCTGGACCTTTGCTAAGAGTTCTGTAACAACTCAGTTTATTGAACACATGAAAGATTGGATACTGGTTCATCAGAGAACAGAAGGACATTAAATAATTTCATGCACAAAGGAAGGCAGTATAGAAGCTTACTTTTCGAGGCCAGCAGTGCCGATATCGATAATGTACTATTTCATAATTAAATGTCTGTACGCTGAGAACAAATGCGAAAGAGGCGGAAAGTACTGTGGATGAAAAACATTGTAAAGGTGATAGGCAAGTGCGGACTCAGCGATAGGAGAATCAAATAAGATGCTGCATACACTTAAAGTATTTTCTGTAGATTGTGGCAATTTCTTAGAGTTCTATTTTTAGCAAGTACGACGTTTGTCTGCAAAAATACGTACTTGATTGCGTAGAAAAAAAAAGCAAGAATTTTTACACTTCGAGAAAAAAGGGCAGAAGATCACTCGTAACTCTGATCTCTAAAACAACATTTAATACTGTTATTGAAATAATTCGGCAGCTTATTCAGGAGTCTACTGCAAATGAGGTGAGTGAAGCTGGGGCGTTCTCAGTGTAAACTGATACAACTCGGGATATCACTTCGAAAGATTAGTGCTCTCTTATCATACGGTACGTAATAGAACACAATCACGGGAAGTTCATTGCACTAATAGATTGCTAATCTTCAGCTGGAGAAGACGTGTTCAACTGTTAATTCAGGTTCTCAAGACCTGTAAACTTGACATACGTAAGTGCACTAGCAACTAAACCGATGGAGCAGAAAATATGTAAGGACAATATAAAGCCTTCATTGTGTGGCCATCAAGGGACACTCGCTATGATCGGCAAAACTCGCTAATGGTCTAAATATACAACATTTAAAAAAGTTTATAGATAATTCTCAAAACCAGGTTCTGCTTTACACTTTGATGTTACTGTCAAATTATCAAGGATTCAAGACAAACAGAAATCTGTGTTTGACTTGCGTTTAAAAATTAAAGCTTAAATATGAGCCAGTTCTGTTCTCACAATTTAAAGTTTCATGTGAATATTTGAATTGACTTCACCATAGTTAAAATACCTCCAAACTAGCAGAACAGATCGTCAACTGGTGGCTCGAACACAGTAGGATCTCAAAACGTTTGATAAATATTTTGACATTGTTAAGAAAGCTGCAGATAATTCTGTAGAGTGGACAAAAGATAAGATGCAATAACTGGCATATTGTGAACTTGAAGTATAGGCCACTCTGCCTGAAAAAAGGGTACGGAAGAAAAACCTTGGTAGGCGAGTTCGCTCACAATAAAGAAATACCTGATACTATTACACCCTATAACATTCAAGTCCACAAAGTAATCCTCGACACGATTAACCAGAGCATGTGTCGCTGTTTCTCTCCAGTGAAACACTTTATGTCGACCTTGCTTGCCTGGATTCTAGGAACGTTTCTGACATAAAAGATGATGAACTTCAGACACCTGTACTGGAAGAATTAAGCAAATGTTTGTACAAGTTTGGCGAGAGAGCCACAGTGGAAAATTTACGATGTGAATTAATCAGTATAGCTTTGCATTAGAACAAGCCGAAAAGATCAGTACAAGAAGAATACGTGGTCATGGTGACAAAAGAAACATCCAGGAAAGACAAGAATAAGGAATATGGTGAAGATATAATAATGGAATTGATGATTAAGCCATGCTCGACATATAAGAACAGTGCTATTTGTTGTTATGAAGTTATTTTGTGATACATTTATTTGATAGATGCCTGTAACGTGATTGGTCTGATGTACAAGTTTCTATTGGCTGTCTTTCACACAAGTTGCCTGTAAAGGAAGCTTCTCCACTTTGAAGTTAATCAAAAACTGACTGAGGAGCAATGTATTCCAGGGGTACCTGGAGTCGTTAATGGCAACAAGAAAATATGTTCCTATTAGCTTTTATATGAATAGAATAATTTAAAGAACTGTAGAAAGAAATGAATTCCTACGAAGTCTGCTCAGCCCGTAAAGTAATTCATCAGTATTTTCTTGTGTATGACTTGTTGCTTATTGGTCCGTCCGTACGTGGCCTTACAACATAGAGGTGTACATGTAAGGAGATTGGTTTACTGAGTTTACTAATATGGATAATGAAATAGGTCTTATTTAAAGTTTATGAATTTGTTTCAATAATGAGCAAAAATATTAGTTTTCTCTGATAGAGAAAAGTCTAATAAAAAAACAAAATTCAGTGCTTTTTAATGATTAAAATTAAGTCCATCCAGCCAGATTAAGTACATATATCAGTCATGTGCAATGTTATTATTTGCACATTTACTATTTTTAAACAAGTCGAAACCTGCCACACCATCAAATGATAAAATAACTTTAAAGAAATGAGCTTAGATAAATACATTGAAATAAATAAATGACCTCACTATGTATTGTATTCCAAGAATGTCTGTATAGGCCTCCTGTAGTTTATAATTACAGCAGTAAGTTAAAAAAAATCTGGTATAACAAAATTGTTTGATTTTGGCCCACACTTGGTAACCGTTCTTTGTCAAAAGTCATGTTTTTATGCACACAAAAATCCCAAATCTCTATAGCCATTTTATTAATGTATGTTTATATAAAATTCAAGCGTATGCATAAACAAATACATGAAGGTGATATTGTGCATACTGCAGAAGTGAAACTTGTGAATACACAGAAACATTGAAAACAAATTGGATCAGTGTAGTTCATATATGTTTTTTATTTCCGTTATTGTGACGTAATGAGTATAGATGCCGCAACCTCAACGAGGGCCGATGTGCATAAAAATGCCTAGGCCAATTTTTAAGCCCTAGTTCGTCACTTGCCAAGGGGTGTGTTATCCAAATTATTTTTAGAATTTAGTAATGCTCATGGACCAATTATTTCCCATCTATTTAACATGCACAAACTTTCATTTTTAGAAAGGTGGTGTGTTCTACAGATCTGTACCAACTAAAGATCGTTTGTTTTTAAATACGATATATTTGCGTATGTATATTATCATGTGTAAATAAAACACTTCTAAACTTGCAAGCCAAACGTCAATAATGAAGTACGGCGCGTTGGGATTATGACAAATGTTCTAGATTCTCTAGAAGATTCGAGAATATGCCTCGTGACACACAAGCTTCATGTTCATAAGCCATAAGGGACCATGAAAACCACAAAAATATCACATCTGATCACATTATTCCAAACTTATCCAATATATATGAAATCTACACCATAAAGGAAATTTTGGAAACTTTCAACAAACATTAAACTGTTTATTTGTTTGTTGTTAAACGCAAATCTACACAATGGGTTATCTGTTCTGCGCCCATCACGGGTATCGAAACCCTATATTTAGTGTCGTAACTCCTCAGACTTACCTCTGAGCCATGGGGAGAAGCAACAGTAAACTGAATTTTATTTTATTTCATTACTTAACCAACTGTTAATCTTGACTCAATATTATTTCTCAAAGCACGTTCTTGACGTTTCGGTCTCATACACGGCATAACCTTTATGAATATTTATGGCATTATGTCTATTCATGTTCTCTACTGTAAAGACAATCAGACAGTCGCCAACATCGAAAGCGAATATGACGATACATTGTGGCACAAGTTGTGTAAACAAACTAACGTCTGCATACAATGAACTAAAAGAAGTGGTATCTATTGCACCTACATCGCATATTGCGAATCATATTGTTACATCAGTGTAAACACGTGTACACGCACACTTGCTTCCACCTTATAAAATCATTATCTCTCCAGTCCTCTCCCAGAAGATTGGGAGATAATAAAACTGAGCTTTTGCTTTGAAACATTTTTACTCAAATTGTAAATAATACTTTTTTTTATCAGAAAATCGTGTCTTTAGTTATCATTTTAACGCGTTTAGATCTAAATCAATTGCTCTTTCCAAAAGCTTTATAAAGAATGCGTTCAACATTATAATGATTTTTTAGGAAGTATATAAACAATAAATAGCAGATAACATTTATTTTCTAACTTATTCTTTTCATTTAAAATTTGACGTTAAATTTTAGCATGTTACGTTTTAAAATTCCTAATTATTCTTCTACGGTCAACAAGTTTACTTATTTTCTTCGTATCATCGTTAGTAGGCGTCTTTATAGATTATTGCGTTGTAATAATATAGTTAAGTTGGAAGCTTGTATAAACAGATTATAACGCTATAAATCGGGTTTCGATACCCGTGGTTGGCACAGCACAAATATTCCATCGTTTAGTTTTGTGCTTAATAACAAACAAACAAATACTATATTGTTGCAGCTAAGTATTCCAGGTAACGCCAAAAATGTTTGAAGAATAACATAAAGTTGTGTTGATTTTTATGGACCAATTTGAGCGCACACATAAAATTAATTTACAGTCTTCTTTCGAAAAAAGTTGCCAATTGATGATATTTTAGTTACTAGGAAAAACATACTGTGGATGTCACTAGTCAAAAAAAAAAAAAGTTTTGGTTTGAAACAATTCTCTCTTTCCTTGTTCCTCTTTTGTGTCTGTGTGTGTGAGAACTGTTGAATTGTAGGTTATGAAGTTTTTACTGAAAGGTCCGCCAACAAGGAATATACATTATATCTCTAATTACAGAAGTGGAAATACATCTTTATCCTTCTCTACTTTCAGGTTGTCTGGTGTCCCATATTTATCTACAGTTGCTCATATTCGCATCGTTATTATTATTTTTAATTCTGAATAACCAGGCAGCAAAGTAGGTCTCGGTGTACCCCGCAGTCATCAGCAAGTATGATCCATAACTCACGTATCACGTTTAAAGAGGGGCTTCGTGTTGACTTGTGGTGGCCTACATCTCCACCAGGGGCTCACTGACCCAGCGTCGCTTGCAGGTGTAACACGTAACTGTAGGCTGGTTTGTAGTTTCCGTCACTCCTACTAACGTTAATCTTTAGGCTACGCTCACAAGTTGCCTTTCATTCAATAAACCCCTGTAGTGTATCTGTCTACTTCTTTACAAGCGTGAGAGGCTCTCCATTGAGTTCTGTATACGTGACATCCAGAACCTTGAGAAACAACATAAGGAACTAAAAAAAAAAAAAACATGAATGCCTTCCCGTTGTATTTTTCCACAGCGTGAGATATTGTTGTAGTTTAAGAAATGTTATAATCAAATATACCAGTTGTTAAAAGCAAACGTTAGTTTCAACTAAGTGAAATGAAAATATTAAAATAGTGGCTATGATACATAGTTTCTAATTATATTATTTATTTCTGTGCGGTGCAAACATTCAAATTTTATTATTTATATATATAAATCAGAACGATTTATAGGACTCTTTTTAAGCTACATTTATCATTATTTATAACATATTCATTTATTTTATTATTACAGTTTTTACAGCCTAGATTACAGTGTAATTCTAATAGATGTTAAGTAATATAAATTCATTAAATTTTCCCAGTAAATTTAAATACACCACAAAGCTTTTTTATAATAAAAAATACACCCGTATAATCGTTTTACACATCACACAGTACGTATGTAAATTTAAATACAAGCTACACTAATATTTTCTGCTTGTTTATGGTTTTAATATATATTACACAGTCTTGTATACGCTCAAATCATACAGCCTTACCTGTCACAAATATATTTAAATTTAACATATGTTGTAGTGTTACTTGTACAGGATGTCCCATAAGTCTGGACCCATAAGATATAATACACACTTTATTCTTAATTTATTTATTATTCAAATTGCAGCCATACCATGCACACATATCAATTCTTGGTATACTGTGTCATCAGGGTATTTTCTTTCCTGAAATATGTACAACTGACATTAGAAATGTGTTTGTTTAACTTTAAGAATATAATGTATGTTTTCCTTCTGAGTCCAGACTTCTGGGACACTCTGTGTATATATATATACACATACAAACATCAACACACACCTTTCAATCACAGCTGTCAAAGGACATATTAAAACGTCAATATATACACCACTTTATTAACTGTCATAAGTGCACATCTTATCATCTTACCTGTGAAACTGGTGTTTAGCGTGACCGGACCGTGAAAATCAGGATTCGTGTTTTACGTCCCATGGGTGCGTTTTATAAGACTGAAGTAAAATCCCACTATTCGGAGAGACGAGAGTAATCCAAAAGTAACCTACGAGTATCGTTTACTAGTAGCTTTCCCTGTAGCTCTTGTGTAACTTTGTACGAAAATTACAAAAAAAAATGTCGAAAATACAAATGTACACATTGATACATACCCTCAAATCGTACCATTCAAAAATACACATCCAACAATCTTCACTTCCATAATCACACATGTGAACGTTAGACTCATCCAGTTATAATAACTGTCAAATATACACGTGTAAATGTTAATGTATGGCCTTATTTGTCAAATGTTGACATACGCTATCATGAAAGCATACTGTAGTAAACGTTAGTACACACTTTCATAAGAGTCAGTTATGCACATGTAAATGTTAACATCCAAACCTACAATTTTATCTGTCAGAACACACACACGTACATTTTACAGCTTAATAAAGTTGTTTTATATTATTTTAGAACTTAACAATAAAAGTACTTTGCACACTTCATTTAACAGCTATAGTGTGTAAACTGTTATTATTATTATAGTTACAGGTGGCGTTGCAAGAATGGGATGTACGTCGAAGTAGAGTTGGTATGTATATGCTATTTTCTAATGTTCTTATCATACAAAGGTGAAGACGTTCTCAGAGTAATAACATCAAGTAGCGACGTTAGCTTATTAAGGGAAATCACGTCTGTATTCTAAGTCGTATATTAAAACAGCAGGTAGTTTCTGCTAATAATCTGATGCTTTCGCGTTATGTTAACAGGATAAATATGAAAATCAACGATGTAAATGGAAGGAACGGTACAATTTTCTGCTACTACCTTTGAATAGTATGGTTAATTCTTAATCAACAATCACATTTAAATTTAAAATATTAAGCACTTGTTTTTTTCTAAACAACAAATAATCTTTTGATTTTAAAAGATTTAATGTTCTTGACGTATATTTTAAGTATGCTGTAAAATAACTAGTACAGTTTTGAGATACATTCCTAACTGTGAGACAACAGAAGAACAAAGATGATAATGATCTTTCAAATACAATTTTTTTAGGCGGCTTCTTGAAAGGAACGGATAAAAATGTATAACCTTTGAATTTGGCTTTTAGGAGAGTCAATTCAATTAAAAGAATACTATGTAGTATCATATTAGTAGCTTTGTGCTTGACAACAAATAAACAAAATAATAACATACTAAAAGAAGCTGCGATAAGGGTGATAAAGCATCGCAGTAAAACTAATAATTATTTTATGCGGGTAACTTTTAGTGGTATTCAGAATTTCATTCTGTTGTAATTAAACTTTTCTATTGCAAAATCATGTCGAAAAAGCATTTTCTTAATAACTGAGCACATGGGTAACTTTACAATCCTCGGTACTAAATTTAAGACGCTTTGTATATGAGCGTATAGGTTGTTGCTGTTTTTATAACTTAATGTCTTCCATTCAAAAGACACGTAAAGCTCGTTCGCACAAACAAACACGGTACACCTAAAGGTTTTGTTAATATAGTGATTTACCATAGACATATATTTGATATGCTGTTTCATTCTCTTAACGGATACCGTGTTAATGCAGTTAACAATAAGTGTTATACACGATCATCAGTCATGTTGTGATGTTTTTACCCTAAAACAGATCGTTCTTCGTTACTTATTATGTTTTGCATTGTACGACTTGATGTCTGAAAGTCTGTTTAAACTAATTCCTTCAGCATCTGGTGACTAGTGATGGAGAGAGGTGATTGTTAATATGTGACTATATAACTTTTACAATCGTTAACATCTATTTACTTAAGGTTATCAAAAAATAAAATCTATATGTGATGTAATAAGATATCTTCTCGAACGCAATATGTGGGAACAGAACATTCACGTGCCGACGAACCACCCTCGAGTCCAGGTCAGTGTCATTGGCATTTTGGGATAAGAAGTATAGTGTATCACATCGTCGAGGTCAGTGGCCTTTTCTGTTCATTAGCGAGTGGCCGATTTTCCACTCTCGCTCCGCCCCCCTCCCGATATTGTAGCGTTACCAAACAATACCAGACTATATATAATTGTTGTAAAGGTGTAGTTAGCTTTGAAACAATGATCTCTTGCTTGTGTAGTAATAGAGCAACGTACGGAGGAAATTGTTATATATCCAGAAGGCAGGAGTCAAAAATAAAACAATGTCGAGCAGAAGTGTGTATGTTAATATTAATAAATCGTGAACATACTGTAATTTTCAAAGCACAATAGCTGTTGAGGTACAATTTAGAAGAAACGACCTTACCACACCATTGCACAAGGGTAATTATGATTCTAGTCACGGGATGAGCGTTCACCACCTTTCCTCTTCAGTTTTATGACAAATCATTAGTTATTTAGTACAAACATTCTTAAGTAATTCAAAACCACTTACTAGTAAATTTTCCAGAGGTATTGAGTTCAGACTCAGATTGGTGTTTAAAACTGGTATTAAATGTGAAGAAGAGACACTGTGTTGTGTAATCGTGAAGGAAGTGGCAAGATAACATTATCAAAAAGACTGTTTTTCTTTCTTTAATGTTTACCCAGAAACAACCTTTTTACTATCAGTCCTTCTGCCCTAATTTGACTGCTCTTGAGATTGAAGAGTTTTCTGAGAAGAATTACCACTTTTGTCTTGGATAGCTGAAATATAAAATTACTGTAATTTATAAACAGCATATAAAGATTCATTTAAAAATTATCTTTTATAAAAATTACTAATTTTTTTTGCTCAGTTTTTGTAAGTTATTTTCACAAACATTTAGAAACTGAAACAAGACACTCTTTGTATAACTTGTAAAGAAATCACTGACGCTATCAAACAATTATTAAAACTTTCACATTGCTGTTCATTTTAGAAAGAAAAATGCGAGTAAAACTAAGTCCTGTCTTCTGTTATCAGCAAAGATGGAAATAGTAGATCAGAATTTTTCCCATGTTGAGATTCGCTAAAAAACGGGGCAATAAAGAATGACATGATTTATATTATTACCACATATAATTATTACGAAATCTCGACCTTCACCAGCTAAGACTATGACTCGATGACTCATTGTCTAATAAACAACTCATATAAATAGCGTTTCAGCAAATTATTTATGTGTTGTAACTCAGCCGGCTACCCCGTGGGACAGCGGTAAGTCTATGGACTTACAACGCTAAAATATGGGGTTAGATTCCCCGCGGTGGAAACAGCAGATAGCTCAATGTGGTTTTGTTTTAAAACAAACAAACAAATAATCCGGCCGACCTAATGAATTGTAATATTGAGCGAAGTGTCTCGTCGGGCAATGTCACGCTATACAATATGCTATTCTTACTGGAAACCCGAATTGGGCCAATAAATAAAGGGCCAATAGATGGATTAGCCGTAACAGTTTAAAATGTTACATCTAACATAGTGACATTCGCAAGGATTCAGAACAGGTTACTAATGTTAACCGTTAATAATCCTGTTCATACAGGTGTATTGTTTAACTTATTGATACAATGTATATGTTTGAAAGAGCACATCCTTTAGTTAGCAACAAAATATATATAATTTTGCAGCATATTAATTTAAAACAAGCAAAATAGAGTAAGGTGCTGCACACAAAGGTAATACAGTGTAGGGAGAAACGAGGACAACAATAAGGTAATACAGTGTAGGGAGAAACGAGAACAACAATAAGGTAATACAGTATATAAGGAGAGAAGAGGTTAGCAGCAATAAAGTAATACAATGCATATGGAGAGGCAATGTTAACAATAAAGTAATCAGTGTATAGAGGTTAACAGCCGTGTATAGAGAGAGAGAGAGACGATGTTAACAACAGTAAGTTGCCACGTTTTTTCGATTTGCAAATGCAGTGTGGTATAAAACGTTTTTGTTTAGATTTTGATGATTTCAGCAGTTATTAAGTTAGACAGTTTGAATGATTTTTTGTAACTGGGAATTGTTAGATCTTCTAAAACGGAAGTTTATGAGTACTTCCGAATTATTTCAAGGACAAACTTTCAGATGGGAAATATCAAAACTTGTAGTGGCTCTGAAGGAAGGAAAAGGTGCCGAAGTTTATGAGTACTTCCGAATTATTTCAAGGACAAACTTCCAGATGGGAAATATCAAAACTTGTAGTGGCTCTGAAGGAAAGGAAAAGGTGCCGAAGTTTATGAGTACTTCCGAATTATTTCAAGGACAAACTTCCAGATGGGAAATATCAAAACTTGTAGTGGCTCTGAAGGAAAGGAAAAGGTGCCGAAAATAAAAATATAAATCAAAAACAAGAAAAGTAACGAATTTCTCATTCTTCAATAGATTTTTTACTTTTGTCAGTCATGCATACGTTTATCAGAAACTATATTATTTCTAAAGTTTGTATGTAATTCCTGTGAGATATAGTAATATGTTATATAATTCTGTGAAATAGCTTACAGCACAATTTTAATTATTAATGCTCAAATCAAGCTATTTGCACAAATGTAATTATTTTGTTACTTAGTTATATGGTTTAGAATGAATAAAACTGTACAATTTAGGTATAATTTGTATTTTTTGTGTCAAGAAACCTAGCAAAGTATATATATATATATTGAAGACATTGTACACCCTTCTGAGGTCGTGCTAAAAGGAGTTCTAACTGTTTAAAGTCGACACTGATTCGTTAAAGAAGCTTCTCTAGAAGGCTAGTAGGTTAGTAGATCCTGCTGCGCCCAGTGGGTATCTGATGCCCGCGGGAAGACCAGCTTTTTCCGCTCGGAACTCTCAAATTAGAACACGCGCCGCCAGTGGAAAACCTGATGGCTGTTCATTGAGCGTTGGATGCAAGTTTTGCACCAGACAGTATTTGTGAGGTAGACATACACGGATGAATGCGTACGTATCCTTGGTATTTCAAGTGGACAGAGTATCACCGTCCATAATGATAGTGGAAGACCTAATCATTCGCTCCCATTAGGCCTGATTTTCCGATAACATTAAAAACATAAGTGCCTAAAGGCAGAATACCTCGAGTTTTCAAGGTTGAAACTTTTATATTATAAAATATCAAATCTTTAACAGCAAATTGCTCCTGGTGTGGTGAATTCAGCAGGAATGCCAGGCAGTCACGGGTGTTTTGGTAAGTTTTTTTCCTTTCCGAAAGGCCCGATATTTCTAAAGCTCCCACACATATTTAAAACACCAATACACAACAATAACTTAATACTGTTGTTTTGTGTACTTCCATAAAATGCTACTCTTTCGCTTAAAATTATAGTTTCGTTTATCAAGTGACTATTGATACAGAAAATGTGTTGGAAGTGAGCGATAACTGTTTGTCAAAATAACTGTTTCCGTGGTTTATATTTTGTGTTACAAAATAATAACTCTACAGTGGCGCTTTCAAAAGCTGGTTAAGAAATTGGTTTACGCTGGTGATATTTTAAGAAGAAATAGTACATATACATTTTGGCCTCACCGTAACCAAAATCAGAAAACGAACTTTTAATTAGTAGATTTAATCATGTGTCGTTCGTTTGTTTGTTGTTAAGTGCAAAGCTGCACAATTGGCTCACCGTTGTGCTACCGTATAGTTCAAAGGTATAACGAAATAATTTGATCACAACCAAAACCGAGAAGGAAGAAAAATAATTGAAACTTGAAATATTGTTAGTTTTCTTTAAGCGTAAGGTTTCTTCTTTGCATCATAAGTAACGCAAAATATACGATATTTCAGGAGAATGCTAAAAAAAATATGTGCATTGCCATTATAATTCTGAAAATTACTTTTCTATTGAATTTCGCAAACTATAGAGACGCAATTCAATATTTAACCCTTCAACTGCGGTTGACATCATATGATGCAACATTTTGAATGGACCGCCTCAAAAATTCGCTAAGTTTTGCGCATGGGGTGTTAGACAGATTATACAAGCCACAAACGAAAGGTTAAATCCAATATGACCTCATAGGCTAGACCAACATTACCCCTAATCACGCTTTCGAAACCTAACACTGAAAAATACGTGAATAGTTTTATTCTAGCTGAACACATAAACATTATGTCTGGACATGCTATGAGATTCTTAGAAAGGGCTCCCCAGTGGCACAGCGGTATGTCTGCGGACTTACAACGCTAGAATCCGGGTTTCGATACTCGTGGTGGGCAGAGCACAGATAGCCCATTGTGTAGCTTTGTGCTTAATTACAAACAAACAAAATCTTAGAAAGGATTCCCAGGTAAGTTTGTATTAGGTTAAAGGAATGACTTATAGAAAAAGAGACTGTTGTAGGATGATAAAACGTATAACACACACATTACTTTTAGGAATTTTCTTGAGTCATGGTTTTATTTTAAAAACGTGCCTATATTAGTTTCTAATGCTTCTCTATTTTTATGCGTTTACATCTAACTTTTAAAGTTACACTACTATTGCACACTATTCATATTTTCTTTTGTTTTGTGAAGTTGCATCATTGCTGTAAACCTAGCATAATTTGTTTTCTTAGCCCATTAATAATAGTTTATGTGGGATCGGATCATAGTCTTCCACCAGCCATAGTTTATTTTCGGTATTTACTTAGTTACGTTTGTTTCATGTTACATACTTTCTTTGTTTACGTCATAGTCTTCCACCAGCCATAGTTTATTTTCGGTATTTACTTAGTTACGTTTGTTTCATGTTACATACTTTCTTTGTTTACGTCATAGTCTTCCACCAGCCATAGTTTATTTTCGG
>NW_013666226.1:394919-411486 GCF_000517525.1 Limulus polyphemus
ATGTATTTGCTTCTTTGAAGTCAAGCACAAAGCAACACAATGGGCTATCTGTGCTCTACCCACCACGATGTATTTGCTTCTTTGAAGTCAAGCACAAAGCAACACAATGGGCTATCTGTGCTCTACCCACCACGATGTATTTGCTTCTTTGAAGTCAAGCACAAAGCAACACAATGGGCTATCTGTGCTCTACACACCACGTTTGTGCTTGACCTCAAAGAAACAAATACATTATTGTCTCGGTTCCTATAAAATGCCAAATCTGAACAGAAGCATACAGTTATCTGTGTGGGCATTACACTTTTTTAAAATGCTCTAGCAAGATTGTCTCGGTTCCTATAAAATGCCAAATCTGAACAGAAGCATACAGTTATCTGTGTAGGTATTACACTTTTTAAAATGCTCTAGCAAGATTGTCTCGGTTCCTAGAAAACGCAAAATCTGAACAGAAGCATACAGTTATCTGTGTAGGTATTACACTTTTTAAAATGCTCTAGCAAGACAGAGTGTTCTGTCTAAATAAATTTTGAGAAGAGGAAAGATTGTTCCTCAGGATTAACCACTTTAATCCACTTCATGACGTAAGGAGGGAATGTTTCATTGTTGTTGTTTTTTTCTTGGGGAGGAGCCACCTTTTGGGATTATTTGGGGGGTGTCACTTAAGAGGTGTAAAAAATAATATTTAAAGAAGGTTGTCAAAAGTAACATTCGTTCTGGATATTATCAATGATACGATTTCTGGTTTCGCCTACACACGCTGTTTTTGTGTGCTCTTATAGCTCAAAATTCAAACAAATATCCCGGTATGTAATAATATTATAAAACTATTTATTACAGTGATAGTTTAAGACAATCTTTATGGCTTTTAACTTTATTTCAGTCAATAACACAGGCCTGCGATGGTTTTATTGTCTTGAAATTTTTACATGTTCTACAGTAATTCCTGTATGCTGAATCCGAAAATGATATCCATTTTTCTCTATCACGTACAGATGTTTCACAAAACGTCATGACGCAATACATAAAAGAATGACTACAACACGTAGTTTTGAGACTAAAAGGCGTAGATTTCACACACACACACACACAAATCAGTATGAATGAGGATGCATATTCGTTTGATATCAATGTTCTCCCCTTTTCTTCAATTTGTTTGTATTTTTGTTAATAAAGAAATGTTCATTGTGGTAAACGAAATAATAATTTGATCTAAGTAAGAATTTTTTTTCCCTGATTTGTAAAAAATCCTTACGTGATAGAAAAAAATGAATATTATTTTCGAAATATGCGTAACTGAAGTATGAAAAATCCTTTATTAAAACCAAAACAACTTTTATGAAGTTTGAATTCGCCGGCCTGTGTTATTAGAGTTTAAAGATTCGTAAAAGTGAGGACTAAAGTGTCAGTTTTTGTGTATATCTTTATTCCTGCCAAGCAGTATCACTTTGTATAATGTTAGGCATTAGCCAGACCTGTCAAATTAATTTTTTCTGCAATAACTTAAGCAACGGCAAATGTTGTTCCTGGATTATCCGTTAACTTCATTAATCACAGCCCCCCCAGTGGCACAGCGGTATGTCTGCGGACTTGGAACGCTAGAATCCGGGTTTCGATACCCGTGGTGGGCAGAGCACAGATGGCCCATTGTGTAGCTTTGTGCTTAATCAAACAAACCAAACCATTAATCACAGCAGCGTTACCGTGGGTCTAGCATGTTAACTTTTAATGCAACTTTAGTCATTAATAAAAACAAGTAAGGTCATGCCGAAAGATAACACCGTTCATTTTGTACGTAAAGTAACAACAAACATTAATTTGCGACTGATTCATTAGCTTTATGTATAACTTGTGTAACGGATTTACTATTATATATATATATATTTTTTAATATCGATGTTTATTTAAGTTAAATTTATATTTAAAAATGTACACAACTTGTACTGTTAAATCTGCATTGCGAAATTCCCGCCGATTCTATCAAACCACAGAGCTAGCTAGCTACATGTTAAGTGAATTGCATTTACATCAATTCACAATTAATTTGCTCATCGTGAACCGTCGATAAGATATCAAGGAAGTTCCAGACTAGAAAGAAGACTCTATATTGTTTGTAAGTTTGTAAATCTTTTGTACATAGATCATTATTTGTAATAACCGTTTTTGTAAATTGAGTTATTGTTTGTATATTAAAATATATTTGTATTAAAATAGAAACCGGGTGTATCAACCTTGTTGGCAAATATCATAAATTGGATACATATCGGCATTTACTTAACTACTAAATCTAAGTTACAATTTAACTCAGTTTCAGGCTATTCGAAATTATAATACGTTACGTAATAAATTGGAGACTCGTCCGGGATAAATTGTAATACGTAACACTTGTCATAGCATGCAAAATCAAGCACGAACTCGGTAAGTTTGTACATCGTTAATCAAAATAGTTATTGAAAATGTAAGTGTAGCGAGAAGTTTTTAGCTTTGTGCATTGATTGAAGTATTCGTTGTCAATACGATCTTAAAATATTCTTACCAGCTTTTTCTGGGTTAAATAAAAAGTACAATTACGTCTAGAACGATAGAAGGGGTTGAAGTTAATTGTTCTCTGACTGTCTCGAATAGACCAACGTACTTCATAAGATTGTTTTTCTAAAGACATTTGTCAAAACTACACTTTACAACAATGATTAAATTCCCGTAGAAACCTCCAGATAAAATTATAACATTGTTGACCATATAACATCAGATGTGGTTGTGATGACATAAATTGATTTTGAAGATTACAACCTTTCCCTAGTTACTGCTTATGGTAGTAAAGTAGTGATTAGTGGAGTAAACAAGATAATCTCATTCACAGATTAGCAATTAGGTTGAATATCAAACTTTCTTACACGGGGTATTTATCTGATTGAAGAATATTTTACTAAAGAAGGTTTGGTTTGAAGCAATACAATATAAATAAATAAAACTGGAAAAGTTTACTTCTAAACTATATTTTGTTCCGTTATGTAACTTCACCAACGCCTTTGAGTTAATTCTATTTTCTAATAAGGTATGAACATTTTTATGTTTTCAGGCTTGAGTCATAGTACTTTTAAATCAAAACTGAACATCTGTTGATGCGTTTACGTAGCCTCCCAGTGGCACAGCGGTATGTCTGCAGACTTACAACGCTAGAATCCGGGTTTCGATACCCGTGGTAGGCAGAGCACAGATAGCCCATTGTGTAGCTTTGTGCTTAATTACAAACAAACAAACGAGCGTTTACGTAAAACTTAACAAAATAAATGAAAGTCCTTATTTATCAACCTACGAAATAATGGCATTTTGTAGATAGTTAGCAAGCAGAAATTGTCAAATAGTAATTGATTTGTGAACAAGTTTTTGCTGTTTCTGATGAACTATTACATTTAATGTGGCAGGCTTCACTTGTAGTACAACCTACAACTAAAAGTATTTGATATAATATGTTATTTCTTCTTCATTTAGGTAATATATTCAGCAAACAGCTGTGGAACCAGTACGAACATTACCATGAACATCTTATAACTACTGCTATCCCGTAAGTATTTATGCGTCTTGTGCTTATGTAAGTATTGCATAGTTAAGTTGGAGTATGCCAGAAAGTAACTCGCATAATGTCTTTCCTCGGGCGTAGAAAACACTATTATTAATCTGCGCTTTTTTCTTTGAAGATTACTACAATGTAAAGAAAGAGATCCATCGGTCATGTGACAGTGACAAAGGTAGAGTTATACAGAAATTATACCAATAGTTAAAGTGCGTGAGGCTGCAAATCAGAAGGTCCAAGGTTCGCGACCATGATGTGCCGTTGAACATTCTCTTCATTTTTAGCTATAGGCACGTCATATAAGTGACAATTATTTCCGTTTTCATTAAAGAGAAGCTGTGAAAGCGGCGGGTGTTACTGACTAGTTTCCATACCTCTGATTAGAAGTTCTAAATTAGTGAGGGCTATGCCCAGAACCTTAGAGTCTTTGGTCTGACCGTGTGGTCGGTATGTGTCATAAGGTGGCTTTCCAACTGAATCTACTAAATTATACAAATTCTAGAAAATCTAAAGTAATATTACTTATATTTCATATTGTACAAAAATGAATGTAATGAAATATTTACTTAAAGTATTAGTTTAAAAGATTCGTTTGTATTTAATAAATACGTTCACTTAATCTTGAACGCCGATCTCAATTGTAATTTGGAGGTGGGGGTTAAGAAAATATTGAATGATGTCATTAATTGTAAGAAAGCTCACAGTGGTCAGCAGAGTGGGGGGGGGGGGGGGATTTCACGTCGTTCGGTAATCAACCTCTGAAAACTATATTCAGTAAAATTTGGCTGACAAGCGGCATTTTTATAAATTATTAATTTAATTTAGTTTAGAAGATGGAACAGCCGAGCTAGACCAATAGATCCCATGTTATCTCAAAACGGTATGTTATGTTAAATATATGGCTCCTATATAAAACAATAAGAATTGGGCTGTTAATTTGGGTAGTACTTCTTCGCTTTCTAAAAATATTATGAGTTCCCTGCATTCAATCTACTCCAAACGTCTATGATTCATTTAATTATTTTTAAGCTGGTTGAGAGAAAATTACGATTTAATTTTTTTAAACTGTAACAAGAGTATTTTTTTTATTATCACGCTGGTGTTTAAATAAGTAAATCGTCGTTTCCGGCATTTTTTCAGTAGTAGATTTGAGGTGTTTTGTTTAAAAATATATTCATACACACATTTAGTGGATTCGATTCCGCCATTTCTACTTAATATTTCTAAGAATCGGCAATTTCTGGATTTAGAATAATGAAATCTCTTCCTGTAAGTGTACACTGCTTATAAACTTTGTCAAAGGATACATTTAATGTGCATCGAAGTACACTTCTTATGATTCCTAAAGCATTGGAACGCCCTACAAGATGGCCGTCAGGCGAAGTGAAGCACTACACTTCACGTATATAGATACGATTTGGAAACCGTTATGGGACAAGAGTGAAATCTCACAATATCGTGTAGGTCACATTTACAGTTTCCGAATAGTTTCATTTCTGAAACGAAGGGGTTCCACTGTGGCCCAGTCCAACAGACAAAACAAATATGCTTGAGACATATTTAAAGTTGGGAGGCAGATACTTAAAGGAACAGATAAATTTTCATCCTGTTCCTCAGGGATCAGCAACTGTGATATCAATATGTAATGTTTAAAATTATTCATAAATATCTTACATATTTTTTCAACAACCATGCTATTTGTCGGAGTACTTAACAGTATAAAAAGAGCGAAAAAGAATGTCATTTTGTTTTCGTTTGAATTTGACGAAGTTTTGAACTTGTTTGTTGTAAACCAGGATCGTAGTTTTTATGCATGACTTATTAATAATACAGTATAACTTGAAATCTAGATGCAATTGTGCCGAATCATGTCTTTTACAATTTGTAAAGGACGCCAGTACGATTTCTGCCTCTTTGTTATTTGTATTTACAGCATAAGTTCTCACCATTTCAGCTAAATAGGTAGGGGTGTTCACTAGCAGATTCTTTAGTTAAAAGTACAACAACAACAAAAAACATGCACAGTAAATTACATTTTACTTTGAAAAATACACAGAATGCAAATCTAGGAATTGGATAATTAAATTTATAAACGTGTTAAACACCGGTACACCATACATTCCTAAATTTTTGTTTTTTTATTAGTTATCTATGTCATGTGAAAACTAATCAACAATGCATTGCGAAATATTTTATTGACCAATCACATAACGTGTGCGTTTGTAATAAATTACTACTCAACAGACTGCACTTGATTAAAATGCAGTAAAATTAGACATGGAGTTTCTTCTTACAAACATAGAAGTGGATATGTTTTATTTAAATTTCATGAACAATAAGCATCAAAAATATTGTAAAATAACATTAGTATATCTCTTTCTAGTTTGGTATTGAAATTTGAATATTATCTATTATATTAAAAAACATTTAAAAGTGCTTCAGTGTAGAAAGCCTTAAAACGTTAAAGGGTTTATCAATAGGTTTCTCTTTCTGTCACGCTGCTTATTCGAAATCTGAAATAACCAATTAGGTGTTCTTAGTTCATTTTTGAAACCACTGAGAGGAAGAATCTGTTTACTTTACTAATTTTGCATTGTCATGGCTACTAAAGTAATTTGTAGAGTTACCTAATGACTACTGTATTATCTTTATTTTATTGTGGTAACGTTTCGGCTTGTGATACAGCTTAAAGTTACTTGCTTAATGTAGTGGCTGTTAACAGAGATTATATTTAATGGTAATAGTTTTGTCCTTATTGATAATAGTATTAGTAATCTTGTATTTTACTGGTTGTTGACTAGGTCTTATTGGTGATAGTGCTAGGAATGTTTTGATGTAATGGTTAACGACAGGGTTTGTATTGACTAGTGGTAGTTTTAGTAACTCTGATGGTATGGTTGTTGACAAGGTCTTATTGGTGATAGTGCTAGGAATGTTTTGATGTAATGGTTAACGACAGGGTTTGTATTGACTAGTGGTAGTTTTAGTAACTCTGATGGTATGGTTATTGACAAGGTTTGTACTTAATGGTGATAATGTCAAAATGTTTATTGGGTTTGTATTGACTGGTGTTAATTCCCTGTTTCATTGGTTCCTGTCAGGGTTTGTAAATACTGGTAAGTGTTGCAGTAATTGTGTATTGTAAATGATGTAGTTTTGGCTATTTCTCACAAGTGGAAGTTGTGGTTACTCAGGTGATTTAGATTCTGATTTCAAATTTAACCAGTAAAATTCAAAATGTGGCATTTCCCACTTAACAGCTTTGCCTGGAGGTTCGTACGACAGCGGATTACGGAGTGTGGCTAGGTATCTCTCCGATATCGACTGGAAAAACCTAAAGATCCACGAGGGAAAAATGTTTATTGACAAACACAAAACAATAAAATTACTAAAACAAAAAAGAGCGAGTACTTAATGGTACGTTTTTCGATGATAAGAGTAAGGTGAAGACGTTTTTTTCAAAAGCTCTTATAAGCTAAGTATGCCCTCTTGTAAGTTAAGCTACGACTCCTAACTTTAACAGAAAATAACCCATAAATAATAGTAACCAAATCCAAAGCTATAATTTAAACATTTACTGTTAAACAAAGCTAATGTTAAAGATTAGATGACTTCAGTTCTTGGGGAGAAAACTAATGAAATATGCACTTAACAGCAAAGTTTCATAGGAATTACATTTATATGGCCAGACTCGCTAGCAAGTTTTAACCACTCACGTGACATGGTATTGCCGATCAGTTTAAAGAGGCGTAACCTGTGTATTACAACTGTTGCTTAGTTTCTGGTAACAAGTTGAGAAGATGCAGACCTGATTACATGTGTTGTTTTTTTCTTCTGGAAAAACTTGTTCACGTGCTTCTTATACTGATTTATGTTTTACAAATAAAAGCATTGGAGACCGCGATTGTTTTATTTAACGTAAAACTTAAAGATGCTTAGGATAAGTAATGGGTATTGTTCAAGCTGTATCACATATTTTTATCCAAACCAGTTTTTAAACATGTATAATAGGCTTGCTAAGTCATTTTAGACCTATTATGATTTCTCATCAAATTGAGAATTAACACTCACCGATTTTTCCAGTGTTATTATTGTAGAGATTTTCATATCGTTTTGATAAATCCCATATTTTTCACAATAATCTTTACCAATACTCTTGTATTCAATATTTTTTCTTTCAATTGTTCATTTAAACTTATCCAACTACGCGTACCCGAAGTCATATCTGTGAAGTTATTTTCTCTGTCCTATTTAATGGTAAAAGCGTTTTAACTTTGCATGTGCATGTTTTATTAGGATGCTCTAATAGCACCAAGGGTATTAAACTGGACAGTCTTGCCCAAACCCACAAATCACTATTGCTCAACAAGCATTTGTCTTATATAATGTATCTGCAGCATTCCAAAACTATTTTTAATACAAATTATTATTTTTAAAAAAGGTGTAATTGCACATACCATTTTTTTCTCTTTTCGGGATGTTTTATTGTCGTTGTTTTCTATGGAGAAACGATTCTTACATTTGAAAATGAATATTGAAGAAACATTTGAAATATAATGTTAGTAATGTGGTTTAAGATTTCTTTAAGTGTTATTAAAAATTCCATCAAAATCGAAAACAAAAAGTGAAATATGTTTTACGAGTTTCAAAGTGGCAAGATACTTTCGATTGGTAAACCTCAGATTTCCGTAGCTATAAGATAAGGAATTAAAAATTGTGCTATTAATTTTTTTTTTATATTACAGTTTTTTGAGGAATAAAGAAACAAAGGACGATGAGTGTTTGACGTTATGCCGAATACGACAAGGCGCCGCTAAGTTCTCTCTTCAAGATCTCTTGTTTCTTCCGGTAGGTGGGGCCACTTGTAACTACATCTTCCTTTCCTCCATTTGTTTTTATTATTATTTTTGTTGTTTGTTTTAGAGCAAAGCCACACTGGAATATCTGCTGTGTCCACTACGGGGAATCGAACCCCGGATCTTATAATTTTATTTTTGTAATGGGAAATGAAAATTCCTTAGTTAATACAAATGTTCCTAGCTCTTAAATGTGTATTTCGCATTGCAGCCTTAATGAAGTCTATAAACGTTCTGTTTAGCTTAGTTGTACTAAACAGTCGATTTCATGTTAACAATATTGTGATAATTAGGGCACAAGTGCTAAAACTTGCCGAATGTTTTGTGTGTCAAATTTACGAATAAAGCCTTTAAAGATGAATATATCGCCAAAATTTCATTTATTTAATTTGGAATGCAAATATTCATTTTTCGTCTTCGTTTTTGTTATTTCCTTCTATGTACTTAGACGTTTCTGTATCAGTATGTTGCAAACGTGTTTTTTCATGTGTGCAGTTGGAGGATGCTGCATTTGTTCTTTAAATTTGAAGACCTCACGAAAAGTAAATTTGGCCGAAAACATTTAATCATCTAAATTCCTCTATTGATACTAGTTGGGAATTGAAGGTATATTTTAGTTGTTTTCTTTACAGTTTGTGCACTTTTCGAAAGTAACATCAATCGAGACATTTTCGTTTATCTGAGGAAGTTTCCGAAATAATGTAGCCAGTCTACAAATACAGGCGATATTTGATGAACACTTTCGCACGTTACTGCTTTATTATACCCGTAAATCATTTGAATATCGCGCCAACTAAGTAACATGAGTATAAATTTCTCGTCACCTGGTGGCAGTTAGCTATTAACTATTTCAAAAAAGTAAGTTAGCTAATTGATATGAGTATAATTACGTTTCATGAAAAGGGAAAGAACGATTTAATACTGAAAAGTATCTGGGTTACTGTAAATGTTGCATTAGTGCACAGTACCCAATAAGCATAATTAAAAACGGGGGTTTAAACTATTTAGCAATTATCTTTAACATTTAATAAAAATAGGGATTTGTGGCATATTATTTGTCGCTCTATCTTAAATACTTCACAAGAAATTTTGACAAAATTTTGTAGTTCTCAAAATCTTCACGAAAAGGTAAGTTTGGTTAAATTTAACAAACAATTAAAATCTGTCGGCTTCTACGAAATAGATAAACACTTTGGTAGAAAGTTCCGTGGCTGTTATTGTATTGGCTGATTAAGTGATTCGCGTGACTTTCTATTGTAGAATTATTTAATAGCATTGAAGTCGACTGACCAGAAATTTCTCTGTACATTAATTAATTTTTCAAGGCTATCGGTGACTTTGTCCTCGACAGGAAGATACTTGGGGGGAGGGGTTATAATGAATGCATGCTTTCGTGTTGGCTGGCCCCTACGCAGTGGGATGAAATATCTAAGCGCTTGTTGATTTTTTAACTTGAAGCTTGTCAGTTTGGCGCGAGTCCAAATAAAAGATCCCCATCCCTTATAACTACCTGCTTAAAGAAAAGCCCAACCCCAACACGTGTCTCTATGGGTGTTGCTAATTATTTTCAGTCTTGGTTGTACACCGACAGTACTAAAAGGGTTTCATGAAGGTTGAATATTAATACATTTAAATTTCTGATTAGCATATTGATACATTGGCATATATTATTCACCTTATCATCCTCATCACCTGCACACAGCCGGTGTTCCTGTAAGTAAACAAGTTTAGACTAGTCGGCGACGTATCTCACATAACTAACAGAGGAATTACGATAACTAGAAGGTGTTCGTAAGATCACTGATTTCCCGACAGAAACACCCTGTTATCATAATCAGAAGTGAATCGTCATATTCATATAATCATTTTGTAATAAAAATCTCTTCAATCTTAACTGCTATCTTGAGGCTATCTAATGAAAGAAGAACTTAATGGTAGTACACATCAAGAATATGAAGCTCGTTTACGGGAGCTTTTACTAAAATAAATCATAACGTTATATGTATATGTGTACGCTAATGAACACATTTTCTCTCTAATCCTTTAAACCGATGGTTGTTTTTACAAAACAACCAAGAGCATAGAAAACATAAAATACAGCAGATCAGTATATGAAAACTAAGCTCTCACTAATTCTTGAACTTGGCAAGGTTTATATCCACCGCGGCAAAATCAAAATATGCGTTTCGCACTTTGGAGCCATTCGAATAGAGTAGCTTACGAGTTGGCGGTGGGTACTGTTGACTAGCTATCATCTAGTCTGTCAGCTCAAATTAGGGACGGCTACCACAGATAGCCCTTGAGTAACTTTGCAGCCTTACTAAAATGTAAACATAGTAAGAATAATAATGATGTAAAAATGATAACGATTTTACGTGCATCACTCGTAACTAGACATTTTGAAAATTACTTTTCATCATACTTTTGACAAGCAAGGAATCGTACTTAGTTTCTGGTATAAGCCACACGTGTATACACGTATATATGTGTGTTGTTATATATCTATCTATCTATGTACTAACACACGCTTGTATACAGGATCAAGTGTTCTCAGCGGTTACCGTGCCGGTTTGAAGATCTGTGGGTCCAATGTTCACATCCCGTTACCAAAAAATAAATAAAATCGCACTCCACCTTTTGTGGCCATGAGTGCGTTCTAAGGGTAGCGGTTAAAGACCACTAATCCCTCAATCAAGAGTAGCCAAAGAGTTGGCTGTAGGTTCTACTGACTAGCTGTTTTCCCTTTAGTTTATTAGTTCAAAATTAGGTACGGCTAGCGCAGATAGCCCTTGAGTAGCATTGCACGAATATCCGAAAAAACAAATTTCTATGTCGTTTCGTTTGAGTTTACTAACTGCTGAAAAGTATTTTTTTATAAGTTTAGCTTTCACGGTAGGTTTCTGGGAAGACTTTTTATTTAGACGGGTACGATGTTTCGATCGCTGGTGTAAGCATTCTCAAGTAAATAAAGAAATTAAAAACCTGTGTACTTGATAATGAATAAGCCAGTGATCGAAACGTCGTACCTGTCTAAATAAATGTTCTTCGTTGAAACCTACTATAAATGCTATAGCTTATAGGAATACTTGTACACGTTTGTGTATTACATATCAAAGCCCCCCTCCCCCAGTGGCCCAGCGATATGTTTGCCGGCTTACAACGCTAGAAACCGGGTTTCAATACCCGTGGTGGGTAGAGCACAGATAGCCCATTGTGTTGCTTTGTGCTTGACCTCAAAGAAACAAATACATCGTGGTGTGTAGAGCACAGATAGCCCATTGTGTTGTTTTGTGCTTGACTTCAAAGAAGCAAATACATCGTGGTGGGTAGAGCACAGATAGCCCATTGTGTTGCTTTGTGCTTGATTTCAAGAAACAAATACATCGTGGTGGGTAGAGCACAGATAGCCCATTGTGTTGCTAGGTATTACACTTTTTAAAATGCTCTAGCAAGATTATCTCGGTTCCTATAAAACGCCAAATCTGAACAGAAGCATACAGTTATCTGCGTAGGTATTACACTTTTTAAAATGCTCTAGCAAAAGTTTTTGAAAACTGAGACAAAAACAGGTGGGATTCGAATTTGCGAGGCCCGGCATGGCCAGGTGGTTAGGGCGCTCGACTCGCAATCTGAGGGTCGCGGGTTCGAATCCCCGTCACACCAAACAGGCTCGCTCTTTTGGCCGTGGAGGCGTTATAATGTGACTATCAATCCCACTATTATTTGGTACAAGAGTAGCCCAAGAGTTGGCGGTGGGTGGTGATGACTACCTGCTTCCCTCTAGTCTTACACTGCTAAATTAGCGACGGCTAGCGCAGATAGCCCTCGTATAGCTTTACGCGAACTTAGAAAAAAAAACGAATTTGCGACATTTAACATATTGGTATAACTTTGCTTCTCAATACAGTTTGTTGTTTGCCATCTATAATTTGCTTTTTTCAACCACAAATTTAGTTTAGTTTGTGAAACTATGGTTTAATTGAACGTTCCCATAATTTACTATCTTCATTTTATTACACACTTTGATACTTGTATCATTATCATAAACGGTATTGTTATCATATCTTTATCGTCCATAATTTAACCATAAACAGATTGTTTAACACATTGCCATAGTTTTGTTTATGAAGTTGTTGTGTATCTTTCATAATTAAAAATAGGGAGAAATACTTTAAATCTTGAAACTGTATCATTGTTTCATTAGTAAAAATTTCAAAACTTACAAATATTTTTAAATTGTAAAAGCTTTGGAAATGCAATAGCAAACAAAGTGGCTCATCAATTACTTTATTACAGAAAATTGCTGTGTTTATAATATCAGTTAGGGTTATAAGTTACAGTGCTTGTAGATCTCAGTATTTTATAAGTAAATCAAAACACCACATTGAAAGACTATTAAATAATATTTTAATTTGTGCATACAGTAACATTTACTACTGTTATTAACAAATATAGAAATCTATGTATATGAACTGAAATTGTAAAAGGATCAGAGGTGATGTAAGACTTCCTCAAGTTATGCGTTTGCTATAAAGTTCCTTGCATAATAAAAACAGATACAGATTTAAAGAACTGCTTGAAATTGTTCTCGTATCCAGAACATTCTGAAGAAAGGTAATTCATAAAAACGAACCAGTTTTGGCGTCTATGTTTTTCTTGTATATATAATAGTTTAAGGAACAAATCTTGCCCTTATTTATGACTTTTTTTTTTTTTTTACGAAATAACACAGGCCTGCGATGGTTTTATTTTTATATGTTCTACAGTACTTCCTGTACGCTGAATCCGAAAATTATATCAATTTTTCTCAATTACGTACAGGTTTTTCACAAAACGTCATAACGCAATACATAAAAGAAAGACCGCAACACGTAGTTTTGAGACCAAAAGACGTAGATTCCACACACAAAAAAATCAGGATGAATAAGGACGCATGTTCCTTTGACATCATCCCTTTTCTTCAGTTTGTTTGTATTTTTGTTAACAAACATAATAATAAAACACGTTCGTTGTGGTAAACGAAATAATAATTTGATCTAAATAAGAGTGTTTTTTTTCCCCCCAATTTGTAAAAATCTATAAGTAATAAAAAAATAAATATTATTTTCGAAATCTGCGTAACTGAATTATGGAAAATCCTATATTTAAGCCAAAACAACTTTTATAAAGCTTAAATTCGCAGGCCTGTGTAACTTATTATTATTTTCGTTATTATAAAACAATATAGCTTAATTCATTTCGTACCTTGTATGCCCCCAGTGGCACAGCGGCATGTCTTACAACGCTAGAATCCAGGTTTCGATACCCGTGGTGGGCAGATCACAGATAGCCCATTGTGTAGCTTTGTGCTTGATTAAAAACAAACAAATAAACAAAACCGTACCTGTATAAAATAACTTTGAAATGGTTTTACGCTTTACTTTAATCGTGGGTGTTCGTGTACGATACTCTCAGCTCTCGAGGCCATTGCAACACGGTTCATTGCGATTTTCAATAAAACACTAATTTTAGGAATACTGAGAACGTTCTTTCTTAGTTGACTAATTATATATTTGTTTAGTTTTCGATTGATTCAGCTTCTACCAATCTATGCATCTACTCATTTGTTCCATCTATATTTATCTACTGATCGCGCATCTCATATAGCTAGCTATCTGTCTTTATTTTCATTTATCGATCAGTCTAACTACACATCTATGGACGTATCTAACTGGCTAGCTATACTCATCTATCTGTTTTCTGTCTGGCCTTGTATGAAGATGCTCTGTTAATTAGAGCGCACTGAGAACAACATTACTAATCATATTACGTATTATGTTAAAGGATGTAAAGTGATCGCAGCATATTTATTTGGTAGAATTGTCCATGTCACTTGACCCTGAAGGATGTTAATGGTTGTATATTCTGTGTCTTAGCAAATATTTACTTCTGTATTAAATTCCAATAAAAATAACTTGTCATTTCAAAATTCAGGTGGTAGAGTACATAAATGATCATTGACAGTATAGGGACAATCCATGCTTATTAGACGTTGTTAAAGTTGCAAAGTCCACGTCTCAATGCAGTAGGTAGCTTATTGTAAGTACTGGGAACATCTGTAAGCAGCGTTGCAGAAATAGGCATTTCCGATGTAATTATGCTTGGTATTCAACCTTTCCCTAAAGCCTAAATAATCAGACTGTTGACCGACGTGATTGTGTGAAGGTATTCGTAATATAATTAAGGATAGGAAAATTGACATTATGTGTTTGTTTTTTGTGATAATATGCAGGATTTTTAGCATTTACTAATATTGTCTATTTTCATCATCTGTTCAGTTCCAAGTATTGTCATGAATGCATCATTTAAAGTCCATAGGAAGTGAACTTGTTTTAATTTATACTTTAAACACCATAACAGTACCATGTTGAACACATTTTAGTTGTAAAGACAGAATACTTCCATCACTTGCTCAGATCTTCCTGCTACGATTTCTGTGGCATTCCCGTATTGGAATCTATAAGTTTTAAATAAATACAGGTTTTCATAACATGCAAAATGTGACTATAAAAGTAGTTTTTGTCGTTGTTTTAATAATACATTAATGTAATCTTATAAAAGGTGTCAAATTTATAGCCAGAAGTATTTAATTATTTCTTAATTTCAATTCACATATTAGTTCAAATAAGGGAAAAGATATCCTCTCCACCAAATTGGGCATATCATAACTTGTTTAGTGCTAGGATACTAGGCTGCGATAAGTTGAGATGATTATATGATATAAATGTCGTCGTTTGGAAGTCTGCGTTGTTGTGTAATGTGAAATCTACGTTTATGTGTATAAAGTGAGCCTTGGTTAAAAGCATAATAATAAAATATTTATCTACATGTTTTTGGGACTTAGGGATTTCAAACCAAGCACCAGTATCAACTGTAACCCCGTAGACTCTATAATCAATATCAACTGTAACCCCGTAGACTCTTTAATCACATTTTATTACGATTTCAAATCAAGCACCAGTATCATCTCTTAAGTTGATGGCCAAGTGGTTAAGGCGCTCGACTAATCAATCTGAGGGTTGCAGGTTCGAATCTCCATCCCACCAAACATGCTCGCCCTTTCAGCCGTGGGGGCGTTATAATGTGACGGTCAATCTCATTATTCGTTGACCAACAGAAATCTCCAGTGAAAAAAGAAAGAAAAAAAAATGACGTGAAAAATTCGGTTTTCTTAAAATTTTTATATGTGGTAGGCATATATATAAAAATTGTCTTTTCTTCTTAGTTTATTGTAGAATAAGTAAGTTTCATAATATTCGCTTCAAAGGTTGTGTTCTTATTATAAAGAAAAAATCACAATATCAACGGTTAATTTTATACTGAAAAACATACCAAAATCATTAATGTTAACGAACAATTTAGAGATAGGTATTAAACTTGAGTGAAAATCTGCGTCTCATTCAGTAAATGCTTAATTTTATTAAACGCATATCTTAAAGAAAAGTTGGTTAAAATGGAACTTATATATTTGTTCTATTATTATGTACTATTCAAAAGTGCCATCGTTAACATTAAATAAAAATAAACTTGTGATTTTTTTTACTCTCGACACCATGAATGAATATTTGGATATTTTATTTGTTTGTTTGTAATTAAGCACAAAGCTACACAATGGGCTATCTGTGCTCTGCCCACCACGGGTATCGAAACCTGGATTCTAGCGTTATAAATCCGCAGACATGCCGCTGTGCCACTGGAGGGCGTTTGTTGTATGTACGGAATCGTACAATTACTCCTCACTTCTGAATTTTTCAAAACTAATTGCATAAGATTGTTGGTTCCAGCGAGGATCATTTGGTTCCAGCGAGGATCATTATGTTGGATGAATGGCCTAATTTTAGGTTAATCATAAAATTGTCTCGGTTCCTAGAAAACGTCAAATCTGAACAGAAGCATACAGTTATCTGTGTAGGTATTACACTTTTTAAAATGCTCTAGCAAGATTGTCTCGGTTCCTATAAAACGCCAAATCTGAACAGAAGCATACAGTTATCTGTGCGTAAACAAAGAAAGTATGTAACATGAAACAAACGTAACTAAGTAAATACCGAAAATAAACTATGGCTGGTGGAAGACTATGATCCGATCCCACATAAACTAT
>NW_013666226.1:412486-420359 GCF_000517525.1 Limulus polyphemus
ATCAACTCATTTGAATTTGTAGTTCCGCGGAACAGTTTTAGTTTCTTAATAAACTCCTATCGATTTACAATCTACATATAACTAAAATATTTTACATTTTAAATTAAATTATTCTGCGTCACCTTTACGTGATTTTATAACACATATTTTGCGATTATATGGTACTCCGGTTGTGGCTTATTTTTTATCGAATCCTTTCTTTACGCCGTGTGATGGCTCGTGTAAACTGCTCTTCAGGTCAAACAGCCCACCTATCGGAAAGATATACACTTGATTGCTGAAGCTTTAGGTGATTGAACTAGAAACTTGTCACGTAGATCTGTTCCAAATTCACTCAGGCGTATAATCATTTTATACAGAAGATCGTTAGCCTACTTGATCAAGCTTGTTTCCCTGGGTTAGATATGACAGAGAGATAAATGGATAAATAATTCCTAACTAAACAGACTTCTCAAAAGACAGATAGATAGATAATAAAAAAAAACAGGTATATAGATTCACCATAAAGCAGACAGGATCAAAAGTAAGCAACCTACAATGCGATTATTAGTAATGATTTCCTAACACATGTTCCAATATTTTACTATTTTAAGCTGCACATGTACAGAAGAAAGGTAGTTACAATCTGTCATACACATGTCTCATTGTAACAAATGTTTTTTTTTTGTTTTTTCGTTTTTAGATACCATATTTTAATCTGTCTGCTATTGGTTTTCATGAAACTTTACATCGGCCTTCTTATGTGTTTTCCGTTTATAGTTTCTAAGGTACAGCTAAAGAGAACAGCAGACTGGGTTTAAGAAAAAAAATTGTGAAACATGTGCAACTTGTATTGTTTAACTTCCAGTATATCAATCTCATAGGATGGTAATGTGCAGCAGATACAATCACAACCTCTAAATTTTACTCGTGTATATATATATATCACGTATTTAATAGTTTTAGAAAACAGCCTCACATACAAAAGTAACACCCGCCTTTATAGATACCTGCTTACGCCCTGTATATTAATGTTTAAAAATAAAACTCACTAATTCTTATGTTTCGAAAGCATCACGGCTAAAGAGCTCAAATATCAGTGTTTAGCATTCTTCCCTTCGTTTTTTTTTAAAAACCACTTACTACAATTACTAGAATATGTAGTTAGGCAATCAACGTAGAAAACGGTCTATTCGGTTTCGGAACCCAAGAATGGGCTAATTTCTGTGTTCGCATTTACATTTTTACACCACAAGGTCAGCATATAAGAATACAATATTTCCGGGCTCGTATGTATTATTATTAGTGTTATGGTAAGACACCGAAGAAGAGCAACGGAAAATCAAACAAGTGTTACTAGAGATGGCACTGAAGTACAAAACACATTTTGGATAGTTGTTTCGTTATAGAAGTACGCATTTGAAAAAATTACATAAACACAGGAAAAGGTTTTTGAACTGTAATGCTGTGTCATATTGATACGAATTTAAACCATTCTGTTGCGACTCGACAGTTCCAGAGGCGTCGCTAGGCACACGGGGCTCGTGCCCCGATTCTACTTAACTGTGCCCCGAATCTTCAGTTGGTGTCTTGAAAAATCAGAATAGAAAACCATGATCGTTATAATACTGAAACATCGAAAATTCCCGCGCCTATGGGCTCGAGCACCGAATCTTTGAAGTACTTAGTGACGCCTCTGGACAGTTCATAATACATATGTATATCAATTATAGATTATGTTATAAATGAAAAAATACGAAAAAACTATGCTTAAAAATTGTGGTATAATTTTATCGCTAACAATGTGATATATACATTTAAGCGTCATTTGTAAGCATAATAATGGAGATATCACCTGCTATAGATAGTCTTGCTTTCGGTTTTTGAGAAAAATCCAAATACGAATTAAATTCTGGAAAATACATTCACATCTTCGTCAATTTTAAAATATTTACCCTGTTTATATTTTTTCCAGTTTAAGGCTCATGAATTCACTAATCCAACCAAACAGAAAATCTGAAATTTGATATCAAAATTGAACGCTAGTTTCCCCGAAAGGGGGCCGAAGGCCGCCTGGAAGGGTCACCTATTTTAACCACTCGCATCACTATACAGTAGTGTGTTGTCTGTTAGTCAGTCAGTAGACATTAAAATGACGTCACATAAGGGATGCCTAACGCTACAGTTTGTCTTGTGCGCACGTCAGTAAAACGTGCACATACCATGAGTCACGAAAAGAAATGTGCATATGAACTTCAAAAGCAAGAAATAAAAATATTTATCGCTCTTAATCTTCGTTTAATTTCCTTTTGAAACAGAACACTTGCGGGGACCCCGCGAAAGTACATCTAGTATACATACTTCATAAAACTAGGTCAGTTGTGTAATCTTATCACACACTAAATTTAATCTCAACTGATATTATCAACTTGGAACTTAAATGTTTGAACACTACTAATACACAAAGCATTCATATGATTCAGTTTCTCTACATTTCTTTATATATATTTATATATATATATATATATATGCATAATAGTTTAATACGTTTCTGAATTTGGTTAAAGTATTTTATTATTTAGTTTTTGTAACTCTGTAATTTTGGTTGTTGTAAATGTTCCACAGGGTAAGTTTTAGATTTTGAAATCATCACCCCACAACAACTTTCCTGTGGCAGGATCCAGGTATGGATGTCAAAGCTCTCATGAACAACTTATTTTTGTTTTGTTTTTTGTGTTTCGTGAAGAATTTACAGTTTTCTACAATGTTTTTTTGTCTGTTTGTTGTTTTGATAATTTGGCGTGTCACGGGATAATTGACAATATGAGCATATTATATTGTTTGACATTAACGTTTAGTAAGGAACCTACTGAACTGAACATTTAATTTAAAAATACTATAACATCAACTTTTAAAATAGGCAAGTTCTGATCTTAATAATTACAACGTTTCAACCAATAGTATCGATTCATCATTAGGTATGAGTCACGTGATTCCTGCCTGATGATGACTTGATACTAGCCGTCCCTAATTTAGCAGTGTAAGACTAAAGGGAAGGCAGCTAGTCATCACCACCCACCGCCAACTCTTGGATTACTCTTTTACCAACGAATAGTGGGGTTGACCGTCACATTATAACGCCCTTACGGCTGAAAGGGCGAGCATGTTTGGTGTGACGGGAATTCAAACCCGCAAATTGTGATTCGAGCGCCCTAACCACCTGGCCATGCTGGGCCGACTCGATACTGTAGGTCGAAACGTCGTAATTTATTAAAATTAGAACTAGCCTACTGTAAAATTGCTGTATTTTTGAAATGTTTAACATTGTTTTCTCGTTAAGTCTGCTATACTTCAGTTTTAACTTTATTGATGGTGGTTAAAGTGTTTCGTTAAAAGGGCTTAATAAGAAATCATCAAACAAAATTTCTCGAGTCAAGAAGAATGCTACTTTGACTTTTCAGACATTCTTCAGTGTGCATTTTATAGTTTAACAAAAAACTGATCAAAAGATATCTCCATTCTTGTGTTTTTCAGTGTTCTCGCTGCTTATTACTCATAGGTATAGCAGACGGTCTTCCACTGACTTGTGGTTTAACAGGGTGGTACGCGTGATTCATGTTAACTTGTATGCTTATAACAGTATTTAACCAAGTGTGAAACGCGCAGTGAATCACCTGAAACAAAATTGAAAACATTCACATGTGAAAAAGAGGTGAATGTATTTGTTTAAAATACTTAGAAATACTAGATCTTTCCACGGCTGTTTTTATTACGTTAACTATCATTATAGGTATTTTCGTACACAAGTAAAGCGCATTCTTATAACTTGTGCATGTTAAATGTTGCACGAGCTGGTTCTTGATCTCTGTTTTTCTTACAGTAAAATGTGTTTGTTGAACTTTGTGTATAGTTGGGCAGACAAGTTCCCATGCGACCACGTAATTTTAGTACTATATTTAGATAAAAAATAGATAATTCCAAACATATTCGACAAGACAGAATGAAGGGAATCAATAAAGTTTCAAGGTAACAAGTGATTTCTGAATCATCCACTAGATTGATATCCTTTACGCGTAGGTGATAAATGATATAAATTTAATTGCTGATAATTACAACGCACTTGCTTAATCCAGTTCACAACGTAACAGTCGTTGTCCAGGAAAACTGATGATATATTCAGCGCCTACACCACTACTATGGCTTTCGTATCTTAGCCTGGCTGATAAGTCCTGGTTTAAGACGAAAGGCCTTGTCAGCACTGAACATGGCAAATGTAGTGTTGTTGACATATATAACGTATTCTTCTTTGCTTTCACTCGTAGGTTCTTAGAAATACTGAAATGCTTAGAACATGTAAAGTTATTTCATGCGATTTTGAAAAATAATATATCATTGATTACAGTAATTTTAAAAAGCTATTGATATGTTAAGGTTGAATGTTTTGTTTGAGAATGAAGTGGTTGTATGTAGAAGCTTTTAGTTAAAATTTCGTCATAAGACTGGGACCGAAATCTAAGTCATAAATTAACATTTACATATAACTTAAGGTTTTATTGCACAACGTATGTTTTTACTTATTAGCCACATGATTAGAGCTTCCCGTTAATGTAGGTAACAATCTTAGACTCGACACTCGTGACTATATTACAAAATAAAGTTACAACACCGTTACCTTGTCAACAAAAAACTAATTATCTTCTTTACGCTATTGAAGATGATAGTTGCTTCTAATTTCATGCAAACAAAATTCTACAGTCATTTATATTCTCCATAAATGTAATGTTAAGGTAAGTTTCTAGGTGGGCATCTATAGTAATGTATTTTATATATATATATTAAAGACTTCCTTTCTTTTTAAAACTGACTCAAAATCCCATAGACAGTAACAGATTTTTTTTCCAAAAGTTTTCCACGAGTTGTATTTCATTATTTATACACACGTCATTTCTACGACTACTACAGTTCAAATGTTTGTTTGTGTTTGGCACATCTTTGATCATTAGAATTTTATTAATTTTCCCGATAAATCAAAATAGACATACATTACATATATATGTAGGCAAGTAATAGAAATTCAACGTAATCATCTTTCAGTTAGAAAGTTCTAGCTGTGTTTTTCAGTGGCATATCAGCTTTACGTATCTCAATTCATTGAAGTTTCTACCTACTACAAAACTAAAGGTGACTTCTTTACAACGCCTTATAAGACTAAAGCTTTATATTTAACTTTTGCATTTAAAACAGCTTTCAGTATACATTATGAATTTGTTTTCCAGACACAAAAATTCCTTCGGCTATTCTTAGGAAAGAATTATTATACAGTACCGATTACCAACTAACATACATGATGACAACTAGTTGTTTCAAAAACATTAACTGTAGAGTTACCGATGGCTTCGGACCCCGTAGGCTTTTTGAACACATTATTCTAAACTATTTATGCACCACAAATGCTTGTGGGCCCATGAATTTAGTGGTTTAGTATAAGGTCCATAATCACACAAAAAATATAAGCGAAAATACCATCATTGTTGCAGTTAATACCACAAATTACCGTTGGGGTCCTTTATGTGATAACACCCAATATTTAGGTCAGTTCTTTGCAGGCAAAATCATAAAATTGGTAAATATGATGCAATATGTGAACCCCACCGGTGGTGAAAGGTGTGAAAACAAATCAGGAATTTGAAGGTTAGCATCTTTCCTTGAACTGAGACGTTAATATAATTTCAGTATGACAGGTCATATGAAATGTTGATGCTCTTAACCTGATCATCTGCTCAATTGTAAGTTTTTTGAGCCACACTACACATTTTAAAGTATAGCAGAAGCACCACGATCTAAACTTTTGAGCCAATCCCTCAACTTGATACCTTTTTACACGTACAGTACGTGTAAGCAAGACAGTACCTGTACCTTTTTACACGTACTGCCATGCTTACACCTGCATATTTTGCTATTCTTAACGTAATAACACCCTTCTACATACTTTTCATTATGCTTTATTCCAGCTAACGATTACGTAAGTTATTTCGAAATCTGGATGTTTTCCATACGCTAGGAATTTACAAAATCTTTGACCAACAACGAGATAGAAATACTTCTGCGTTCATGTTTTCCATACGCTAGGAATTTACAAAATCTTTGACCAACAACGTGATAGAAATACTTCTGCGTTCATGTTTTCCATACGCTAGGAATTTACAAAATCTTTGACCAACAACGAGATAGAAATACTTCTGCGTTCATGTTTTCCATACGCTAGGAATTTACAAAATCTTTGACCAACAACGTGATAGAAATACTTCTGCGTTCATGTTTTCCATACGCTAGGAATTTACAAAATCTTTGACCAACAACGAGACAGAAATACTTCTACGTTCATGTTTTCCATGCGCTAGGAATTTACAAAATCTTTGACCAACAACGAGATAGAAATACTTCTACGTTCATCTGGGTAATTAGCCGGAGGTGATATATTACCATCAGTACTCTACTTTTCAATGTTTGTCAAGAAGTTAAGGAATGTATAAAACTATGCTCTATTTAACTCAATAATTTTGAAGGAGAGGATTAGAAAGATTTTTTTCATTTCTTTATACTTACGTATCTTTAGACACTACCTCTGTCTTTCTATTTGGAGGACGCGTCACGGACATGGATGAAGTCAAACTGTTAGTTTGATGCAGAAAAACTAAAACTTTTGGAAATGAAACATTCTGTATGAGTAATAGTATTCGTATATTTGACTGGTATTAGTGATAAAGGTTTTCTTTGGATATTGAACATTTCATTTCATGTATTATAAAATTGTACCCAAAATAAGTGATGCTAGATACAACATTAAGAGGTATTATAGGGTCATTATACAAAATGTATTTATTAATTTGTTATAAATATACAAAATGTATTTATTACTTTATTATAAATATACAAAATGTAGTTATTAATTTATTATAAGTATACAAAATGTATTTATTACTTTATTATAGATATAAAAATGTACTTATTAAATTTTAAAATATGAAGAGGTATTATGAGTTCATAATATTATCAGTATCCAAAATGTTGTTATTAAGTTTTTATTAACTTTATTTGTTGTTAGGATGTTTTGTTTGTAATAGCTATGATAGAATAGAATTCAATATAAAAATTCTAAGTATATTAGTAGATTTAAAGTATTAGAAATGAAATTGATCGTGTTCGCAAGGTATGAACTATTTTGCTTGGTATCTTCTAATAATACAACTTACCGTATTTGGCAATACGAAGTGTGTTTGAGTTTATCTAGCTGATTTTACGTCGTTTTGACCAAACCCAGCTTTGATAACGAGCATACTTAAATCCTGGTTTAATACGGGCAGGATGACATGTAGACCTGATTCGTATCATATTACACAACCAATTTATTTTGTAATGCTTTAATCATCTTTTACTTCTAGTATTTACAGTAAGATTGTGGCCATTAGATATATCATTATTGGTAGCCTGTATGATCACCTAAGTCTAATTATTAATTAGTTACTATATTTTATTTATAATTACTTTATACATTATGTTTCGGCTGCTTATCTGCTGCTGCCTTCAAGGAAGCACTGAGGTCTACTTGTTAGAAAGTTTGTTGCGCTATCCACTCTTGTGTGGTCTCCCAAGTTAACGCCAGTTTTATTTAAGTATCTGAATGGTTTCAAGAAGGGTACCCAGGTTTTACCAACTTTTGAGCTAGGTAGACTGAGTGTGTTGTTATTAGTTAGGTTTTACCAACTTCTGAGCTAAGTTGATTTAGTGTGTTGTTATTAGTTAGGCTTTACCAACTTCTGAGCTAGGTAGATTGAGTATTTTGTTATTAGTTAGGTTTTACCAACTTCTGAGCTAAGTTGATTTAGTGTGTTGT
>NW_013666226.1:421249-432470 GCF_000517525.1 Limulus polyphemus
CTTGTTCTGACTGTGAATCTATAGATTTGTGGTTTACGATCTGGAAGTGGCCTAGTCGTTAGCTTGTTCTGACTGTGAATCTATAGATTTGTGGTTTACGATCTGGAAGTGGCCTAGTCGTTAGCTTGTTCTGACTGTCAATTTATAGATTTGTGGTTTACGATCCATTGCCGAAAACAATCGCGCTCCTAACTTTGTAACCTTGAAATTGCTATAAGACTGAAAAATCAAACTCAGTATTCTGCCCAAGAAGATGCGATGGGTGCCTTCGTTCTAGTCTGTCAGTTTAAAATTAGTGACGGCTAGGTGCGGATAGACCTTTATGTAGCTTTTAGCGAAAATTCTGAAACAAATAAGCATATTTTTTGTATATTTTCAGAGAGACCTTTTACATAGGGTAATTTGGTGTTTTATCTTTGTCAAGTGTTCAGGGTATTTATTGTGGGAGGAGTGTAATGATGTATTTTCCTTCCTTCTTCTCAAAATATTCTATATTACAAATGTTGTTCGTTCTGGAAACTAAGCAGTTTGCCTCGCGTCTTGACACTATTTAATCTATAGTCGGGTATTTACCAATATCTGTGGGTTTCCTCTAAACTCCTGCATGTGATTTATAAGTTTTTGTGTCTTGGTATCACTTCTTTCTTCGATTTCCATTGTGTATCGCTGGATGCTCAGATAGTTCAGGTACTCTGGAATATTGTCTGTAGTGTGTGACCGTATTACGAACGTATCGTTAAAATATCTGAACTAAATTCTGAGTCTCAGAGCAGCTGTTTCGAGGGTGTTGTTCTCGAAATATTCCATGTAGAGTTTATTGAGTAGTGATGCGAGTCCATGTCTGGGAGTTATTGTTGTACCTGTTTTCATGTTGGAAGTAGTTTAAGTTGATACAGAAGGTTTTGAGTTATATTATAGTGGAGATTGTCAGTTGGTTGAGTTCCTTGATAGTTATATCATCCTAAGACTGTTGGCGGAATTTTTATAGTGTTTCAAGGGTTGGTACGTTAGCGAAAAGGTTGGATACATCGAAGCTGATCATTGTATCTTGTGAAATTCTCGTGATTGCTTTTATAAACTCTTTAAATGAACCGACTTCTTATCACGTGAGAATGTTTTACCGGTTAAATAATGATCTTATATCTAGCTCGGGGGTGGAATAGTAACCACTTCAGTTAATATGGGACGGAGAAGGTAGCCTTGCTTATGATGTACGTAGATCCATATAAACCGTAGCTTGTACTTCACTTTGACCATTACACTGTTGTTATATATGTAACACGATTGTGTAATCTCGCAACATTTGTTCAAGGCGATATGTTAACATCGTTTATTACTTAGAATGTGCAAGAGGTATCGTATTCACTTGTGGATACCCGTATTTCTGTGTATTGATTAGTTGTTATCATTTAAGGAATCAAACTGTACACAGGTGTTATTAAGAAACGCAGGTCTTTGCAGTAGACGCGTGCACGTAACAGCTAGGTTTTTCTGAAACGGTTCAATAAGTTTCATAATTTGCACATATTTCACCGTGAGGTTATTATGCCTTTTCTCAAAAATAATTCATTGTTTTAGGCAGTAAGATTAATTTTGTTGTGGTTTTTCTTTCTTAAAATGTGACATTCAAAACTGAATATCCTTTAGAACTTACTGCGTATTTTCCTGTTTGTGAACACGTGTTTAGATGGTACTTATTACCTCATTTGTATCCACAGAAGCAACCTACCGTGCTAATCGTCTGCCTGCCATTAACATATAGTAAAGTTTACGTTAATGGGTCGTTCATGCAACTGTGGCTGCTGTGTAAGTTTCTAAAATTCGTGCTTGAATAATTTTTAGGTGCACTTCTGAATCTAGTAGGACCCCTTGGGTAGAACGTGACTATGTTTGGGAAATGTAACAGTGACTTTAGTCCATAAAAACTGTCAGTTGCTTAGACAGAATCCGGATGCTCTTAGTTTAACGAATAATCTTTTGATTAGACAAAGTCCAATATATTTTTATTTTAAAATCTCATCATGATGAATCGAATACGAAATTTAAGTGTTTTTTTAAAGTTTTTATTCATCTTTTTATTTTGCTAGAAAATCTTTCTCGTTTGTAATTTTTTTTAATAAGCTTGATTGATTTGAAACAGACGCAAACTCCTATTTGACAATCATTGAGTCAGTCACGTGCGAAAACAGTCACCACAGATGTCACGCTTCATCTTTCTTCTAGTAAAACAATCTAGTTGTAATCCAGGTAATAGATAAACACACAGATACGTAAATAAATATGCTGTATAGTGAAACGTGATAAAACTTATGAATTAAACGATGGCAGTTTGCATTAGAAGGGTAAGGGAATGCTAATTTGCAAATAACAGTGCATTTTTTCTTGGATATTTAGCACATTTTTTGGAGAAGCCTTCGTCTTTTTCCATTTCACTCCTTTGTCTGTGTGGCACATTTTTAAGTTGTTAATAACCCAAGCTATGAAGATTCTGTATATCATAAAAACTTCTTTTAGGTTTCATTTTACATAATCTATAGAAATTTACTTTCACTTATGTATGTATGTATATATATGTCTATTTGCTGCTGTTTACTTTTATTGCATTAAACTTAAAATTACAAATAGTAACGTTTCAAAATGGGTTTAAAAATATTTGATATAAACACATTTCATGATAATTCTGTATTACTTAACTTGAAATCTGTAAACACACTGTTCGCGTTTTTTTTTCTTTCTCTAAGACTGATAGATACTTTGGGACAAATTTCCTGATTATTTTTCACTTTGCAATGAATATTCTATTTCTTCCGTTTTTCTGTGCCTACATACAGCTCAGTATCGTGGGTTTAAAAGGTGAATGACCGAGTCGCTTCCAGTCCCACCAAATAAAAACCCTGAATGTCTTGTCACGTACTCTTGCACCCGGTGTCGACTGAAGTTGTGTAATAAGAACTTATATATCACGATTTATTGTTTTCTATCGATATATATATAAACTAAATGTCCCAAAGTGGTTTATGAGGTAGCAACTTTCTATGGTTGAATGGTATTCGCAAAGAGTATAAGCATTTTGTTTGTTAATGGATATTGCTATTAACTTACGAATTTTAAGAGGTAGCAGCTTTCTATGGTTGAATGGTATTCGCAAAAAGTATAAGCATTTTGTTTGTTAATGGATATTGCTATTAACTTACGAATTTTAAGTAATATATTTGTGCAATACAAATTTAAAAACAACAAAGTCACTTGATTATTTGCGCGAATACTGGATAGGTAAAAACATTATTTGTAAAATTGAATATTTTCCCGTAACACTTATATGTCTGACAGCCCCCAGTGGCACAGCGGTATGTCTGCGGACTTACAACGCTAGAAACTGGGTTTCGATAACCGTGGTGGGCAGAGCACAGATAACCTATTGTGTAGCTTTGTGCATAATTAAAAATAAACAAACAAAACAAACAATATGTCTGACAAACGCTTTCTTTATATAACGTTATTAAAAAAGAACAGAAAAAAACAACTATATTTGTAGAGTCTGTGAAAGAGTTTTAAGCACAATTAATATTATCATTTTAAATAAAATTCTTATATATTTTATTATTATTTCTATTATTACACGTGCTTGCATCTTATTTGTGCTTCAGAAGCTAGAGAAAGCATATATCGAAATACACTACATTGTGTACTTTAAACAAAACATTTTTTACAATAAAATATGAACGTATGAAAACTTTGGGCGCTTGTTAGAGCACACAGTTAAAACCCACACGTCAGTAATTAACTTGTAACAAGTAGCAATGTAATATGTTTTAATAATATTCAGTTTTGTCTGTCCTTAAAATGTGCACGCTCCTTACTATCTAAATCGCATGCGCGCGCACTTGATTTGAACGGATATAAACAAAAAGCGGATGTAAATATAGTTGAGACATTTTGTACAACAACATATTAAAAGCTTATGAAATTTTTTAAAAATGATCCAACGTTAGGTTGTAGAACAGCATTATAAGTTAGTTTATTGATAGTATTAAGTACGGTAAAGGTTAGCCCTAACTAAACTAAAGCCAAAAAGTCACAGTCTTTATCGAATATAGGCCACACATAATAAAGACTTAGGTCTAAGACAAATGTATTTATAGGTTTCGGCGTCTGCGATTATAATTATTTTGTATTGTTCTAGAAATCCTATACTTAAAGCCGTAGTGTTTGCAATAAAGATACTAATTTGACAGCGAATGTTTTGCGGGTCTCTACCAATATTACAGTTTTCTTGTCGCCAAAGGTAAAATAAAAAAGATAATTTACGACAAATAACGGACCCAAAAATCTCTTAAATAGTGATGTAATAATAATGTAGGATTAAACCCTATTTATGTAATTTAAATTTGGAAATACTTCTAATCACGTTAGGCGTAATATATTTTTCTATATAACACTTTACTTGTATTTATTTATATGTAAAAATGTTAAATATGTCCGGCAGTTGTATTTCACTAGGATTATAAATTAGTTGAATCATTTTAAAATCCTAAAAGTCTTCTAATTATTATGAAAAGATCCTCAACTTTACTATAAGTTGATTAACATTGGAAGTTGATTGCTTTCAACAAAACGCCAGCAACCGTTTTCTGCTTGATATTCTATGTTTCATATGTTTAAGTGATAATTCTCCACGAAATTAAGCATATAATGTAATGGATAACCGTATAAATAACCAAGGTATCGAAGCTTCTGTGATAGAATATTGTAGACCAACTTTCAAACAAACTGACGGCATAAAACTGTCGAAAAGTGCTGATTGAGCACATAGGAATTTGATAAAGTTGCGTGAGACCAGTAGTTGTTGTTATGTAAGGCTGATGAGAAATCACAAATATATTCAATATTAACTAAAGAAATTTGCACTAATCAAGCCAATTTCTATATTTAAACAATAACACAAGAACGAGGAACTATCTCACATACAACTGCCAAATGTTGACCTTACAGAAGTATTGTACAAATATTTCTTTACTTAAATAAAAAAAAAAACACTATGTATGTACCATATGTGAACTAATCTGTAATGGGGATCCATATTATAACGTAGAATGTCACACATGAACGATAAGTTAAAATCAGCATTTCAAGGTCGCCCATAGGTATATTGTTATTATGGCTGTTCGCCTTACATCTTGGTGTCAGTGTTCTAATTTAAAACATATAAAAACATGTGATGTTTTAAGAAAAAATGTGACAGAGCATTCAAAACGGAATACATTTAAATATAGACGTAGCCAGGGGACAGGCTTTAGTCCCCTTCCTCTCCGACAACCTTTTTTTTTTATAGCTTTGGCACTGCATGTTAACGACGATGAAAGAAAGAAATTAAAGTACGTGTCTTAAAAACTTGAGGGTAACAAATGATATTATATATGTAACAGATACGACTAAGTATATAAACTAAGAATTATGTATACAAGGACGAATATCTAATATGAGGTGTTTCTGTATTAGCATATTGATAATAGAATAAATGCATCAGAAACTAGCTATTAAATGGAACAGTTCAAGAGAGTTTATTCGGAATTTATCCAAATGATTAAATCATCAATAAAAAACATGAATACAAGTCTATAAAGAATTTTTTTTCAACAAAACAAATTTCATAAATTTCAACAACTGTCATAAGCCGCAGTAGAAATTGTTACATAGCTACAACATGCTGTACCCATATCTACCTAACAAAGCTGAATACAAGAACAAGTAGATAAGTAACTTCTACAGTAGTAAGTAAATATGTTACATAAAAATACCAGTTAACGAAGAGTAAAGCTGCAAACTAACCCCTGACTAAGTTTTTGATTTTGTTTTGTCGTTTAGTTCTTTTCACCTAATTCCTAACTAGAGAAAGCTAAACTCATATGATTTGCTTCTGAAGCTTATACTTGTTGTAATAATAATATGACTAACAAACTTTAAACAACTTGAATAATCCTATGGTAGTCAACATTGACTTTAATAAGTAAATACTATATAAGAAACCTTTGTTGGATCTTCATAGAATGTATTGTTGCACAACAAATGTATACTATAGACAAGTTTATAGATAAACGACAATAACAATCTCGTATTTTCCCAGCAGCTTTTTGGTGGTCGTAAACGAGAGAAAAAAATCACCAGTCCACAAAACCTCACACGCGAGTGGTTTTAATTGTTTTTTTTCTTAGCGCAAAGCTACATAGCTCACCGCTGACCCTCTGGGAGACAGGTGGAATCTGTAAGACTATTACAATACAGATTTTTATTGTCATATTTATTATATCATCCAGTCAATCAGTTATAGTTTTGTCTAATGATACACACCTACATTAACAGGTTTAATCGGTTATTTTAGATTATTGTTCGATCATTGTTTTATGAAGGACATTTAAGCTTCTAACGCAATACCCGAAAACGTGATTTTGTTACTGAAACTAATTTTAAGTGTATTTTTGAAATGAGTATAGTATTGAAGAAAAAAAACAACCTCCCCAAAACTAAAATTTAAATTAAAACCGTACCAGACATTAACTTTGTTAATAAACGATGCCTCTTTACCATAACGAACACATTAAAACGTGTCCCACTTCTCATATTGAAAGCACCCATCACAAAATAAGCAGTGTAGAATTTGTATGGTAAATGGCAACACCCTCTCAAATACACATCATTAGAACTTAGAGGTAACACTATAAATAATGCCAAAAAAGTTTGCAGATTTCGAAACAAAAGGTCCAATTTAAGGTGACAAAGTATTAACAATGTACGACAGAATTTATCACTTTTTAATTGTCTTAATACCTAACCACCTGCTCATTCTTGAGCGAAATATTAGCTTCAAAGTCATTTTACAAATGTCAAAAGCCTTTCATAAAGAACACAGAATTAATATAATTTGTTAAGAAAGTAAGCTCTTTAGATGTGAGAAAGTAGTTGAATTAAATACCAAAACAGTAAAAGTTCAGCATTATAAAAATATGCACAAAAAGATAGTTCCAAAGTAACATTTTAGTGAAGAGAATGTGAAACTGGTAGATGGGTTAGTTGAGAACGCTAAATTTTCCATTGTTACTACCAATCGCGCATAAACTCATCTACAAGCTCTCATATAATTAGATCTATCACGGTCAACATAATTTTTAGCTGCTTTGGACATATAAAGACAAAACAAATCGTTATTACTGATTAAGTATTTAGCAAAAGCATTCAACTCTTTTTTTTGTTCCTCCATCGGGAAGAGTGATATTTAATACTTAGTTGTGTACTTTTTTTCTAGCTTTCAGGTTACGAAAAGAAATATTCGCTTTAATGTTAGAGGTGAATCAAGAGTTTCTTTAGAAGAAGTATTTCTTTTGTTAATCAGAAGTTATTAATTAACAGCAAAACTTCCTTAATAAGATTATATATTTCTCTCTGTTGTTGGGGATAACCATAAGCTACTGTTGTAATAATAAAACATTGAATTTTTAATACACACAAACTTCAAGGATAGTTTTAAACTTTGGATGAATTACCTGGTAATATTGTTCTTGTCGTGTTGAGCGAGAGACTTATTTTCTCTCTTTTTGTAAACACATGTACGTGTGCCTGTATATGTATATTAAGAGAGAGCGAGTACAAGTGTCTTGCGCAGCGGAACAAGTATATTTAAAGAGGTTGAGTACTTATATCAAAACAATTTTGGAGCCTCACCACGTCGTTACAGTCCATATCGCCATGTCCATTCAGGCAATAACTGACGACTGTGCATCTTTACAATAGCCATGTAGCGTAGTTTACATTGAGAAGGGCTCAGTAGTAAGGCTCTCATGTTCAAAGTATACCATTCTTTCATGTTGGATTTTCATAATCCATTTAGTATGAAAGAATACGGTTTCCTAGCGCCCGTTTCAACAGTGCGACCTGACTGCACAGAAATCCATAGGCGCTGCATGTAACGACTGGATCATTTTTATTTTCATATAAATAGCATGAATAACTGTTTCATTATCTAACTGCTTGAGATATGCAACTGTTGAAAGGGGGGTATGACTCGAAGTCTTAACCTTAACTTGGTGAACTCATACCCTGTTGGCCAAGTTTCCAAACAGAGATCCTTCTTTATAGTGTTGCATACTATTGCTTTAGACGCATTTTTGATATCTGCCACTGACCTTTTTTTCGTGGATTTTCACCTGTTACAAAATGGCTCATTTTGCTTACCACTGCTAGGGTATGATTTGTTCCAAGTCTCTTTTTGGATGGTCCTGGGTGCCCAAGTTGATTTGTTTTCCAATGCCATTAAGTACAAAGGATATACCCCTCTTAGAAATTCTCAACTCTCGATGTGAATATATATTTGGTTATATTAATTTATGCTACTTGATTATTTATCCACACTGTTCCACAATGTTATTTTAATCATTCAGATAACAGAATATCATTGAGGCTTTTATTTCCTTTCACCTGGCATAATCTGGTGCTTGGGACGCTCGACTCGCAACCTGCGGGTCGTGAATTCGAATACCATCACCGAACATGTTCGCCCTTTCAGCTACGATGGCTTTGAAATGTTACGGTCAATTCCATTAATCGATTAGAGTTGTCCAAGAGTTGGTGGTGGGTGGTATTCATTAACTGTATTCCCTTTAGGTTATACTTTTAAGTTAGGGATGGCTAGCGCAGATAGCCTTCGATATCTATGCGCGAAATTAATCAAAACAATCAAACACATCTTTACTTTTATAAAGAAAAAATAGAACACTTCAAAATATAAGGATGGATTCTGAATTTAATAGCCTTGAATATGAAAATATAGGCATAACCTTTAAATATTGTAATAATACAATTCTATGCAGTTGAAAATGAGGAAGAGGACAGTGGTCATTTCTATGAAGACCTTGATAAAGCAAAAAAAAATTCAAACCCTATGAAGTGGTCATAGTAATGAGAGATCTAAATGCGAAAGTTTTTTGTGAGCGAGTGGATAATATTGTTGGACCACAGGGACTTGGAGAGAAAAATGAAAGAGGAGAGAAATGAATTGATTGGTGTGTTGTAAATGATCAAGTCATTACAAACACATGGTTTGAGCACCAACCGAGAGAAAGGTATGCATGGAAAAGTCCTGAAGATAATGTTAGAAACCAAACTGATTACTTCACCATCAATAGAAGATTTGGGAATGCGGTGCAACAATCGAAAACTTACCCAGGGGCTGACTGTGAGAGAGACCATGTCTCTGTAGTATGCACCATCAAGATTAGATTGAGGAAACTTAAGAAGTCAAAAGCGACAAAAATATCGATTATACAGTTCTAATGGAAAAAGATGTGTTTAAACAAACGTATACAGTTGCAGTTAAAAACTGTTTTCAAGAACTTGAAGGAAGCATGTCAAAATAGGAAGCTTTTAAGCAAGCACTAATTAAAACAGCCAAGGAAGTTATTCCATTAAAATTAAGACAAAATAAACATAAACAGATGACAGAGGAAATCTTTGAGCTCATGGAAAATAGAAGGAAGATGAAAACCTGTAGTACGGGAGAGTATAAGAAACTTGACAAAAGAATTTGATCAATTTGCAATAGAGAAAATAAAAATGGCATAATGAAAACTGTATAGAAATAGAAAACAAAAGGATAAATATTTTACATTAATGTATAGAAATATCAAAGACATCACAGGCAAAGGAGGATGCAATGCTAGTGACTGTATAAAAACTAAGAATGGTGATGTAATTATGAAATGAGAAAAAGTATTGAAAAGAGAAACAGAGTATATTGAAGATTTATTCCACGACGGTCGTGAAGAAAAAACGTCTATTAAGAAGAACATGGACGCATTGAAAATTCTTAAGTCAAAAGTACGAACAGTTATCAACAGAATGAAAACCAATAAAGGTACAGGACCAGATGAAATTGTAATGGAACAAATAAAATGTTTGAAAAAATGTGGTATAGAAAAGTTAACAACTATGATGAATAAGTTTTGTGAAAGTGGTGAAATACCTGAGGACCTCAGTAAATCGATCTTTATTGCGCTCCCCAAAAGACCTGGAGCCATTGAATGTGAACACCGTTGAACCATCAATTTAATTAGCCATGTGACAAAGAACCTATTAAAGGGGTTGATGATGAGAGCTAGAAATATAATAATACCGGAGATTGCAAAAGATCAGTGTGGTTTTATTGAAGATTGTGGTGCAAGAAATGCTATCTTTATGGCGCGAATGTTTTCGGAGAGGACAACAGAAATTAAGATTGATCTTTTCTTGTGTTTTATTGACAATTCCTAGATTCGTTTAGAGTGGAGTCAATGAAAATGCTGAAAGAACTGAATATTGATGTTAAAGACTTGAGGATTTTAAGAAACCTCGAATGGGACTAAACTGCAGTAGTTAAGGTAGAAAATATATTAAGTGATTTCACCCAAATTAAGAGAGGCTTGAGGCAAAGCTGTGTCTTTTAACCTGCCTTGGTTAATTTGTATAGTGAGAAAATCCTGAGGGAGATTAATTATTTATCAGGGCTGGTAATTGGTGGACAGAATTTGAACAAGTTACATTATGATGATGACACAGTTTTAACAGCCGATTCGAAAGAGAAGCTGCAAAAATTTTAGACACAATTGTTAGTGAAAGTGATAAGAATAATTCAAATCCTAACTGCAGGAAAACAGAATGTATGGTAATTACAAAGAAGAATATCATTCCTGTATGCATTGTTAAAGTAGATAAGGAACAGAGAAGACAGGTCAATCAATTCAACTACCTGAGAAGCTGGATAACATCAGATGGTAAATGCGATCATGAAATATAACGAAGAATAGGGATGGTAAAATACGCATTTCTGGAAATGAAAAAGATACTGACAAAGTTAAGAGTTTTTAATTGCTCTGTTATACCAATTTTCACGTATCCATCAGAATTTGGACAATATCGCCAGGTATGGAAAAGAGAATTGAAGCAATTGAGTTGTGGTTCTTAAGGCGCATCTTGAAGGTATGTTGGACAAGCTAGAACATAAATGAATCGACACTGGAAATTCGTTCTGCATCAAGGAGAAGAAATCTCTGGAAGATCATGGTCACCAATGTCCTGCTTGGATATGGTACAAATAGAGAGTATATGAATATTCATGAATCGAAAAGTATGTCAATTTTAGCTATTTTTTTAACTCATGAATAAAACTAGGAAATCCACACACACACACACACAC
>NW_013666226.1:433439-458216 GCF_000517525.1 Limulus polyphemus
TTTGTTTTATTTGTTTTATTTGTTTTATTTGTTTTATTTGTTTTAATTGTTTTATGTTTTATTTTGCTTTTCGAAAATGTCAAGAAAATCGAAATTAAAGCTTGTGTGTTTTTGATTCTTTCTTGGTAAACTATTAATAGAGATTTTCAAGAATTAGTTTCTGTCTGAGGTTAAATTAGGGTGGAACGGTCCTAGACAGCGTTCTGTCTTTTGAAGATTCAAGCCATTAGCGTTCCTAGTCTTTTAATTGGAAGTAAAAAAAGGCTCTGTTGTACCAGGCTGTGATCCACACTGCTACTACAAAGTGGATCCAAAAGGGAGTTCCGTTGTCACTTTTTTAAAAATCCCAATTTAATCAGTGGTTTCTGTGATAATAAGCGTTATTTCCCCCTCCACTGACTTTGGGACCCTTGTTTATATACTGGCCAATATGAATTACGCAGAAATGTGAATTATATATTTATATACAGGCAGTCAGCATGACCGCAGACTTGTTTTCATTCCGAAGCCGTACTTAACACGTATTTTTCTCTGCTTTGTTCAATGTCTTAAATTTTCTGCTGATATACTGTGATCAAAGAGTGTTACAATATTTTTTCCGCTTATGAAGCATTCATTATAAGAGATACACACACACACACAACATACGCATATTTCTATCTTCTGTAGCCCATGGCAAGGCTAACCAGTAGAGTTCAAGACGTGAACATCTGCTGCTCTTCCTGTCTTGCTTTCACTGGAAGAAACAAGCCCCCTGGCGTCAGGGACCGGTCTCAGGACTTGACGTGGCAACCGTTTGCGAATCAAGAAATGTTTCACGACCAACCATAATACTAAGCTTGTGATAACACTTTACAAGTGAGTGAACAAACTTCGCCTGAAAATGGTAAAATCAAAACTTTGTAATTGAATTTATTGTTAACCAATGTTCTTCCTTGCTTAACGATACATACATTGATGGCCAGTGTCCATAGAACCAGCCTGAGCGTATGTCTCAGGCGTATAATCAACTAGTGAAAGAATGTAAGGAAACCACAGTCATGTCAGTCAGAAGTTTTCAAGTGGTCGAACAGTTCATAGAATCTAGTAAAAAAAAGCTTCAGACTTTGACCAGCCCGGTGACCTCCCCGCGGTCACTAAGGATCAAGCCTCGAGCTCGCATCCGTTTACCACCTAGAGACCTCGACAGCTGTGATGAGTTAGACGACATAACAGGACAGAATGTCCTTCACCAGGTAAAGAGCGCGGATTTTAAAGGCTTTTATTGTTATATAATTTATTTTAATCGGCGCTTTCAACATGGCATGAATGATGGCACAGCCAAAGACATAGCAATTTTCAACTATTAGGTTTTTACTAGAAATGTTTGAGACAATTTAAGATATATGTTTATGATGATGTAGAATGTTACTAAAGGTTTATAATATTTTATAGTATTTGCTGATCTTTCATACTATAACATGAACACAGACATCTAAATAGAGGATTTAAGAGCCTCCTTTATCTATTACAAGGGGACCAGCATCCCAATCTCCTCCCTTATACATTTTGATGTGTTTACAATTACCCTGAGTTTTGGTATAAAATAATAACAGTAGTGTGTATATGGGGTTTCTGTCCCATTTAAAGATAAATGAATTCAAAAAATGCAAAATTTTAAAAACACCAAAAATAGTTCAAAACAGCAAACATAGCCAAAAATCATCACAACATCACTAAGAAACATTGATAATGAAGATAATTAAAAATCGTTTCGTTGCTCAGCCCTCTATATCCCTCAATTTTGCCTCTCCATCAGGAATACAAGGTTCTTCCACACGTAAAGATAAGTGAATTTCAAAAATTAAAAATTAAAGAAAAACAGCCCCAAAACATCGAAAATGAGAATACTTATTAATCGTTTTCGTTGGCCTACTTCACTTGGTTGGCAAGGAGAATCCGCCCCCACTTAAAGGGACAACGTTTTCAAAATGAAAAATATTTAAAACACAAACAAGAATTACCACAAAATCTCAAATTCAGTTATATGTGTATATTGACTATATTCACGGTCTTCATTTCCTCTATATTTGAAAGTAAGATTTTTTTATTTCAGCCATTGCTTTAATATATTTCTCAGTTCACATTTTTTTATTAAATTCATTAGGAAAAAAAATTGGAATGGAATTCGCCTCAGTTGTCATCCATTAGCACAGCTACAGTTCTATCACGAAACAGAGTTTTAATTATTTTTAATTCAGTGACAAATAATTTATCTCCTGAGTTTAGTTCACTCAGTATATTGAAGTATTTCAATTGCACATTAACTTCATCTACTACTTCCATTTATATAGGAGAAAAATGACCCCACGCTAATGTATTAATGATTCCTTGTTAATTTGAAGAAAATATATTTCATGATTTTTACTTCTTATTTGATTCATAGTTTTATGTATTGTGTTCAGATAAAAATTATTTGTATTCATCGAATTGAATTTTATTTTGAATAACACATTTCTTTACACCTTTAGATTTCTTACAATTTTTATCATGTATTTTTAAAGCATACATCTTAGTCCTACAAATTCAGGCATTATTTTGCCATTGTTTTCGTCTTTCATTTTACCCAACACTTTTTTATTTACTAACGGAACATCATAAGAATTGTCCTTTGGATAATCTGAAGTATCAAATAATTTAATGTTCTATTTTGTATCCTTATAGAGGTCGCCTGTTTTTATAAGAATCAATATCTTGATATGATAATTTTAAGTCATCACCAAACTTTGGTTTCATGAGCCCTCAGTTGAAATCATACATCAATGTTTTCTAGAATGATCATATCAACATAAATTGGTTTATTAAATATTATGTTTGTTTTATTCGTATAAATAGCGTATAACGTTTCTGTAACTATTGCTGTCTTCTTGAAGTTTTGCTTATCTATTAATTTTTCAACTTTGTTTTCATCAGAACACATTTTATATGAACTAGTATTCTGATAGTCATTCCAAATAAAGGATTATTAAATAATTTGTAAACATCTATTTTTCAAAATCATTGGTGGCTTTATTTCTCATTTACGTCAATATATATTTCTTAAGCCAGTCAGATTGTTTGAACTCCAACACTATGGATTTTCTTCAGTTTCATTCCTAAGGATAAACAAATGAAGCACGTAATTTTTCTTATCATATAAAGTTGTCATTAATTTTATTTCTTTGGTCGCTATTCTGTTCAAGGTAAATACTGACTCATTGCCCATCCATATAGGTTATTAGCATCTAGATAAGCTAAAGAAATATATTTTTTTTATGACGATCATAATCCTTCGTGTATTTATTATTTTCTTTGCTATATCTATTACAACTGAGATATACATCCACGAATACCTTTCACAAGGATTAAGATCATATCATATTCAGTCAGTAATTCTAATTCAACATCAGTCATTTTAAACATTGCATTCCATAGTATACCAGGTGCTGTTTAATACCGACTAAGGTCTAATTTATAAGTTGTCAAACAAACATCTCTTAAAATTTCTGAAAATATCAGCTAACATCAAAACATCAGTCTTTACTTAAAAATCAGAATATTATCTCATGTATTGTACCTTAAACTATTTCCAAACGTTTTGAGCATACTCGTAGTCATCATCCGGTATATCATATTTATTCAGTCTACTATTAAATATTTATTTTAGTAGTATTTGTGTTTTATTATATAAATGAATCCATATAATCAAAAAGATGTACTCCTTTTCTTATTACAAGATCGAGCTTATCTTCTGGAAAATGTTGCTTGGTATTTCTTAACTGTTCTTTTTTGAGATTTCTTGGAAGTTTATCTAAAGTACTAATCATGAACTTCAAGGAATCTATGAATCTTAATTTCAGGTTACCGATTTTCTCACTAAATGAAATATATTTTTCGTCATTGTTTGGAATTAGATCAATTTCTGTATCATCCCAGCCCAATTATTTGATAAATAGGTGACTATCATATTCGCTCATATTATGAATAAAAAATGATATGAATGAAGGTTTTTCTATATAATATATTAAAACTTTCGTGTGCAGGCCCTCTATATTTTCAAGTGTAATTATTATTGTTCTGAACTTTCTGTTCAACATTTTTCTCTTATCACAGATATGACAAATATAATTATTTCTAAATTCTTCTTTATATTCATCATTTAAATCATCCATTTTCTTATTAATGTTAAATAACTTTTTTATTTCTTCAACTTCTCCTTTAAGCATATTCATGAATTCAGTTTGTGCATTTGGTCGTCTATAAATATAGGATCCTTATAACGTCCATGAACGTACTTGATATAATAACAAAAACACATAGGTTCATGTTTTTGATAAGCGTTTGTATAATTCCAAGAGGGATCTGGATTACAGGTATTGATCTTTCTTGCTAAGCATTCAAAATCGGTGAAAATAACAATAGGAAGTTTTACTGAATTATTTATATTCTTAAATTTTGTAAATGAATCCTCACAGCTTTCTTTGTTTTACAGTCTTCATCATGTTACTTCAACCTGTCTTCTGAATAAAAAATACTGCAGACATCTATCACATGGATATATTTTTATTAATGCTTTATTACTTGACGTTTAATTAACTGAAATAAGTATGTGATAGGACAAAATGTGCATTAGTTTTATCTTTTGTATATAAAAAGTAACATGCCACTTTTGTTTATTTTTAGTTATATTAAAGGATAAATAATACATTCTTCATCATAACAGTAGACATTTACTGCTATATTCATCATCTCTTTAAAAATTTCGAATCTTATTTATAGCAACAGAGACTTTAAGTGTTTTTTTTAATGTATTTCAGTTGTTCTGACTAACTCGTTTTGAAGTGTGATTTTTTTTCTATCTACTGGATGCAAGTATGCCAATATACAATACATTAAAATTCTTTATCTTCATATTTTATACATAACACAGCTTTTTTATCTTGTATCTATTGAGGTAATTCGTTATATTATTAACCTTTTAATGAATTGTATTTACTGATTCGAAGTTCTAAACTGTCTATGCTTTCTAAGGCCCGACCAAGTCCTCTTGCTTCAAAGTCAGTCATTTATGTTTAACATTTGTTAACAGCATCTCTATAATAACCATTCAAATTAGTCGACTTCAGAATTATATTATTTTTAGTTCTGAATGAAAATCCATCTGTTTCTTCTCGCCTTCGGTAAACACAATGAAACTAATCGTTAACTTTTAAATTATTTTATCTCTTAACTCATAAGTTTGAAGAAAAACAATATTTTTATATTACACAAAAATTCTTGAATATCGATATAATTATTCACATTAACTATTACATAAGTTTTCAGACGTTCTTGTAGGCTGTTTCTATTTCTGGAATAGCCTCATTTTTAGTTTTATGATAATAATCAATGTGTAACGCTCTCTTATGCTCTTTATTTTCAACATTAGTTTTCTTATATGAGGGTTTGCAAAATTTTAACATACATCACATTTTATTTATTTATGTCATGGTTTCTTTGGTTTAACATTTAAATCTTTATGAAACTTATAATTTGTAGTAAAAATTTTTCTTTGAACCTGATCGGTAAGAAACTTTATTAAATCATTTTTTGTAAATTTAGAATAATGGTTATCTCGTCTTCATTTAGCAAACTCTTTCAACCATATTATATTCTTATACTGAAATATTCACTCCATTTATTATAGATTAAGTTTAATAGGAAACAGATTTATTAACATAGACCTATTTTTTTCTCCATTATGTTTACATGAGCTGAAGGATTTTTGGGTTTTTGAAGATATGGTTTAACAACTTTTAATCCGCGTTTACATTCCACTTTTTCATATCTTTTATTTTTAGTTTTATTATAATAATCACTAATATTTTTCCTTTACACTCAAAATTATAATCGTCATTCTTATTTCCATTTTTATGAAATTCATCAATATGATATCTCTTCTGTGCATGAAGAACTCTATTTGATTTTATTCAATCTCTTTCTATGAAGGGAGCTTTCCTTTTTTTTCCAAATATGTTTTAAGAACTTATAATTGATATAACACCCCAATTTTTCATATCTTTCAAATAATAATCACTAATACATTATTTACACTAGAATCTAAAACCATCTTTGGCTTTATTAAATTCGTTGACGGGTCATCAAGTTAACAAACAATACACACTTTGCTTACGGTGTTGATAGTAAATGTTAAAACACAACCATCTTAAAGCAAAGTTCTTAGATATTATTTGCAGTCAATCTTATAAACTTCATTTTTATTAATATTTATGACTAATTCTGGTTCATAGACCTTTCCTTCAATTTTATCATCATTTAGATCTTTAGTTTTATAAGTTATAGGATCTATTTTCAAAATTTCAGTTATAATGAACATCTCCCCAGTAAAGTTCGGAGGTATCCTTTTTTGAATGGTCCTTTATTTTTGAAATTATAACCTTATCATCAACTTTATATCTAGAAGTAGGAATAATTTTTGCATTATACCAATTATTAAATACTTTACTTTCATTTTTTATTTGCTTCAACTGGAGTCATCTTAATTCATCTATGATATAATTGTATATTAATTTATCTAAAATGCCAGTCCATTTCCTTGTATTATTAGCAGTAAATTGTTTCCACATTTTCATTTTCAAAGTTCTGTTACATACTTCATCAATCTGGACTTTAACTTCGCTTTCAGTTATAAACCAGTGAATATTCTGACCATTAACTAATTTTTGAGTTTGCTTATTAATGAATTCTGTTCTTTTATCTGTTTGATTTTTTCTGGTTTACTCTCTTTAAAAATGTCTTTGAATGCCTTTGTTTCTTCTCCCGTTTTTACTTTGATTGAAACAGCACAAGAATATTTACTAAAAATATCTATAACTGTTAAAGTATAGTTAGGATTATTATTGTGAGATTTAAATGGACTTATGTCAGTTTAATCTGCTTGCCATTGATCGACAGCATATGTTACGAAAACTCTTTTTTTTTACATTCATATCTAAGTGTTTTGTGTATTGTATATTCGTCTTTTTGATACAGACATTCTGTTATTTCTTTTGGAGGTAATTGTATTTTTCTTTTTAATTTTTGTAAACCGCTAAAACCACTCTCTGGATCACAATATATTTTTGTACCACAAATTTAACATATTCCTTTAATCATGGGTCTTCCATTCTTTCATCTATTTCCTTGCATATTGTTTGTTTCAGATTCTGTTTTACACTTGAATAGTGCAAAACGGATTAATTGCCAAGGTCGAATGTTTTTTTAGTTTTAATAATTGTTTTTATATTTTTTCTAACAATTATTTCACCTAAAGTGGGATCTTCAATACCATTCATATTTTCTATCTGTACCTGTTGATTTAAGATAAGCAGTATCATGTTTCTTATACGACTTAGTCACTTTATTAATACCAGGATCACTTCTAGCTAGTCGCTTTTAAAGCTTGGTAAAAGATCCACAGTACTAAAATCCAGGTAAATGCATTTCTCAGTAATCAGATTTATCTTGCATCCAACCAACCAGATCACCTTCTTTTTTCTCATATATATCCATTTTACTTTACTTGTTTAATGTACTTCTTGCCTGGAAAGTATTTTAGTTTTGGTATGAAATCTTACTCCTTTAAGTTAATTTACTCTTTATAATTATTTTAACATTTAATTAAACTAAGCATTTAAATACAAAAGTTATAAATCCTTTGTATTATTTTTTATAGTAGATATGTTATCAATTAAATCAATGGCACCAGCTTCTAGATTGAATGCTGTTAAAGGAACAATGTTCAACGCTGCTAAATTAGAAGCACTGATAAACATTTAAAACTTAATTATATTAATGTCAGAATATAATTTATAACTTGTCCGATATGCAGATATATTCTTCTCTAAATACTCCTCCATCCTTTATAATGAGAGAAAACTTCCTTCAATATCTCATATTACAAAATCATAATTGTTTTTAATAGTTTTTCATATATTTCTTTCAATTCATTAACACTCTTAAATCCATCAATTTCTCTAATGATCTGTTTTATTTTTCTATGTTGAAGCTTAAAAAAGATGAAATAATTACAGTTCCTTCTGATATCCATTGGACTTGAATAATAAGACTATAAATTATTGGCACGTTTTTCTTTCTTCCTTTCATAGAAAGGTTAACTAATGTCTCTTGTTTATTTTCAGTTATGCAATTATCAAAAACAACAAAATATTTGTTCACTGAATCTAAGTCATCAACATATATCATACATTCTAAGCTATTAGAGAAAATTGTTTCTTTCTCAAATTTTTATATCATTCTATAATTTCGTTTTCTTATTTTGATTTCTAATATCTTTTGACATATCTTTTTCCTTTGTATCTTTTACACATAAGTATAGATTGTTTAATTCATTATAGTTTAGGTTTAATAATTGCATATTATTTTCATCTATTTCATCAAACAGTTTTAAGATTGTTTTTGTAATTTTGGAAATTTAAGTTCTTCTATATCTTTTACACACGAGTATAGATTAACATAGTTTACTTCATTATAGAACAGGTTTAACAACAATTTTGTTTCTCCACAACCAGATGGACAATTATTAAAAGTCTAAACGATTGTCTAGGTAGTAAAGGATTTCGATTAGGATCTTCAAACTCTTCTAGTTCTGTTTAATCTTTAATCTCTATCATTTATATAACAATAAGTTAGATACATTTAGCTATAAGTGAAATACCTTTATCTATGAATGAATGATCGGTGAAGAAGATAAAAAAATACATAAATTCATTAAACTAAACAAAGAGATAAGAATGATGCACAAGCTTTAGGTAAAGTAAGATATTAAAGAACCAATAACAGGGTTTTATAAACTTGTAATTCAAAATTTTGAATCTTAAGTTATTCCTCTAGAAGAAGAATTGAAAGCATTAGAAGGTGCAATTCATAACATTACAGTACCACAATTCAAAGAACCAAAAACTTATAGAGTTGATTTAGATGAAGGATTAAATGTTTCATTTTTAGAACAACAAGAATTTATATAATAATCCGAATTGAACCTGATTTAGATAAAGAAATAATTGAAAAAGCAGGAAAAGTAAATAAATCTTTGGGTAGTAATAAAGGTAAATTAAATAATAAAATTGGAGAATTAGAAGAAAGTATAAATAGATATCTAAGAAAAGAAGAATTATTCGAAAGAGAGAAAAATATCCAGAAAGAATTTTAAAAATTATATGAAGAGACAATACGTTATATAAAATTATATATATATATATATATCGAAAAATCTTAACTCTTAGGAGAATCATTTAAAGTTATAAAAATATGCGGTAGGGGATTATTCGATGAATTAGAGAAATTAACAGATAAGGTAAGAGTAGGAAACAAAATTAAAAAGTTACATTATCAAACTGTAGATATATTTGACACAGTTTATAAAAAAAATATAAAAGAAGAAGTTAAAGAATATTACAGAAGATTTGTAATATATAATAAAGGAGTTATATTACAACAAGTGTGTTTGTAAGTGATGGGCAAAAAAGATAAATTAAAAGCAGCATACAAAAAGCAAGAAGCGGTTTCACGTCAAATAGATAAATCTACACAACCCTACTCATCAAATTATTTTAACAAAAACAACTTAAACAGATAAAAGATGAAAAGAGGATCACAATTAAAACAAAATGGAAGTTTTTCTCATTTTTGGTCCCTATATTAATAGCAGCTGGCAAAGTCATTGTGGCTGATGCAGTGTTTGGGGCGCGAAAAGGATAAATAATAGACCTGGACTTCATGAAGGTTGTAAAAATTTGTTTGTTTGCTTTTTGAATTTCACGCAAAGCTACACGAGGGCTATCTGCACTAGCCGTCCCTAATTTATCAGTGAAAGACTAGAGGGAAGGCAGCTAGTCATCACCACCCACCGCCAACTCTTGGGCTACTCTTTTACCAACGAATAGTGGGGTTGATCGTCACATTATAACACCCTTATGGCTTAGATATAAAAAATACTGGTAAAGGAGTAATTCAAAAGTGGGAAGTACCGTGCTGAGTAATGAAGATATAGTGAAATTAATGAAAAAGGCTTGAGAGGTGTTTGCCATACTCATCCATTACATAAGAAGATAAGATCATCTGAAAGTGGAAATGTTAAATCATATAAAAGTACAGGACCTGGTACTCATTGGGTTTGCTATTACAACGATCTAAAATATAATTTTGTTCAATATTTCTGTCCTTACGGAGAATGTGAAATGAATAATGTAAAATTGTCTAAAGATATAATACGAAAAGAAATGAACAATATTTAAGTGAAAAAATAGATACAATTTGAGCTTTTTACAAAAAGAATTTATCAGTAAAATGCGGATATTATTGTATGAAGTGTGTAAAAGAAAGAAACGCCAGTCATAGTTCCTAGGAAATGTTATATAGAATTACCTAAACACCAAGTAATTTCAATGAGAATCATGTATTGATGAAAAATCTATTAATAATAAATGACAAGATTAATAGCTTTAGATCCTAAAGACATTTAAAACTCCTATCAATGTAAGTAACGGTAATTATTCTTTAGCGTTAAAATTTATGTCAATGTGAGTATCATGGAACAACAATACTTTTAAATATTACGAAGAAAATAATTGGAAAAACTAAAAATGGAAAATGGAAATTTTACACCCGCGAGGTAATCCATTTTTAGTGAAATTATTTAATGTGGATGATCCTCCTATAAAATTTGGTATTCAGTTTGCAGCTTCGAGGTTTATAACTGAATTAGTTCCAAGTTATCAGCTTTACTTATATAAGAGGAAGGTGTACGAAATAGTAATATGTGAACCAACAATTTATTCTGATCAAAAACAGAGAAGAAAATATAGGGCCTACATCTATAGAAATGTAGACGACATTCACATTCATTGTAATGATATCAAAGGAGTATTATACAATATTAAGTTTGTCGATATTTTATATTTCTTTACTCTTTCTTTTCCATTTGGAAGTTTACTTAAAGTTAAAGAAACAAATCCAATAAATGCAGATGTTGACAGATCAAATTATATTTATAGAATAATAATGAAGATTACAAATCAAAACGATCATTGTTGGAATTTATAAATATATTTAGTTTGCCAGTTGTCAAAATAAAAGGCTTTTACTTATACTTCTTAATAGTATAAATATATATTATGTTGATGTTGGGCTTGTTATTAATCAAGGATAATTTTGAAACTGATAACAAAAATATAGAGTATGTAATGGAACCGATAAAAGAAACTGACTCAACAAAAATATGTGGATAAAACATTAGCAACTTATATAAGTGAATTACCAAGAAATTCGAAAGCGTCAGTTAATAATATTAATTTAAATATTATAATACTAAAACTGCAAAAAATTACAATATTTTAAAAAAATAATTCAATAATATAAAATGACGCAAAGAAAATGAATAAAAAATATCGGTAATCTTCTACAGAAAGCGGTGTAGTCAATAAAAAGTATGTACATAAAAAATTTAGAAAAAATAAGTTGATTAACTCGGAGATTTTAATAAACCATTAGAAACTGATTAAAGTGAATTATAAAGAAATTCGAAAGAGTTAATTGATAGTATTAATTTTAGTATAAATGCCTTTAATACTGAAAGTGCGAGAAAATTACGATAGTTGGAAAATAATTCATTGATTTTGAATAAAGATTAAAAATTGTGAAACAGTTAAGAATACTGTAACAAATTTAATAGAACCAAATGCAAATGAAGATACACTCAACAAAAAGTATGTATGTAAAAAATATAGAATTTTTTTAACTATTGGGCAAATTTAAGATTTTAATTAAAAAATTAGAAACGAATTTAAGTGACTTAGAAAGAAATTTGAAAGAGTAATTTGATAATATTAATATATTAAATATACATGCTTTTAATAATGAACCTACGGGAAAAATACAATATTTAGGAAATAATTCATTAATAGAAAAGAATGCGAAAAATATGAGAATTATAAATGTTGGTGATCCTTTTGCAGAAAACGATGCCGCCACGAAAGTTTAGATGGATAATGTATTTACAAAGTGTATATATATATATATATATACAATGTTCTAACAGTTTCATGTTTCTTCAGTAATATATCCCTTGTAGTTCTTACTGTTATAGAAAATATAAGAAAATTCATTATTAGAATGAAAACTTAAAAAGCTAATACAATTAACAATAAAAACACAAGATATATTAGAATTACACACCTACACAGGTACATTTAAAGCTCCAAAGCAAGCAGTAAACTTCATATGTGTTATATATACATAAATATATTAAAAAATAGCAAAGCCAAGGTTAACTAAATAGACAGTTTCAGATCACAGGAGATCAACTGCATCTTCCAACTAGGTAAAGATTTTTTAAATAAATATTTGTAACACATATAATAAAAATTAATTTCAATGTTTTATTTTTAGCTCATATACAATTCTATTGGGATGAGAACGTTTCATAAATCGCTATATTTTGTGTTTATATAATATATTTTACATTTATATTGAAATTTGTAAATAGAGTATCGAAATTATCCCAATTACAAAGGTCTTATTTTAACCTCTTACTTACTTTCAAACCACAAAAAAAATCAATAAAAAATAAAAGTGGACTATACAAATATGTGTTCTGTTAATGTTTTGTTGGGAACGACATGACCATTTTTAAGTAAGATATATCCATATGTGAATGAAATAAATAGTCCAGGTTTGAACTGAACTTTGTTCGAAATGTTTTAATACAACTATTATAACTGGTTTTGTGGCGTGCCACACACACGCTCTTCTGGTAGACGTATGCCTCAGGAAGAACAAAATTAGAAGCCATTAAAACATAAGTATAATAACCTGTAGATAAAAAAAGTTATAAGCATCTGTAAATGTAATAAAACCAGAATTAGAAAACTAAACTCACATTATCACAATAAATTCCTTATTGGGCCGGCCGTGGCGTGTGGTTGTCTTGTCGAACTTTGGATCGTAGGTACATGGTTCGCGTCCGATTAACAAAAACTCGTGCTCCATGGGGCCGTTAGAGCGCTATAAAAAGTGACCGTCAAATCTCACACTTCGATCAGAAGATAATGACCCAAGAGTTTTTAGTGGGTGCTGTGGACAAGTTGCCCTCTCATTAATCTATAAGTTCAAAAATCAGGAATGGTTTGCGCAGATATTCGAAAAAAAATCACAATTCGTGTATTTCTTTTTTTTTTCTGTACGAATTTTTATAATGACTTAACTTTGGGTTTTCTTTTCAACTTGTAAAGTACAATTAGTCATATATCATATGTTTAATCAATCTAATATTCAAAATGAAAAGCGTTCAATGAAACACTTTTCATTCAAAAAATTTATATTTCTTTTTTCCTTGTAGGATGAACGCGGGGAAACATTGAAAAGAGGTTCTCTTAAAATACCAGATATTTGTTTAATACCGTCACTAAAATGTTTATTTCATTGAAAGGAGAACTGTAGAATTATATACATGATACTCATTGAAGTCTAAGCGTAATCTTAAATAATCAGTTTATCCAACATTAAACTTATTGCATGTTACACATTTAAAATGTTCAATATATTTTAGAAATTACAATTAAACCTGACATTATTATAAAAAATTATTTCATCAGAATAATCGTCACTAATACGTTTTACCCTCTTCGACACAAATAAGTTATCCCGTTCGTATAGATAAAACTTCTTCATAAATAGCCTAATATAAATCTGTAGGTTGTTTACGAAGTAAGACAATTTTACGTTCTAAGAAAATTGTTTTCGGGAGTGGATCCGTGATATCTTTAAGGTGCGGCCAAATGGTTAGCGTCCCGGACTGTGGAGTTGAGGTTCTGTCGTTCCATTACCGTTAAAAAAATAGTGTTCCGAACTTTGGGGCCGTAGGTGCATTATAAGAGTGACGATCATATCCCACTATTCGCTCTGACAAGAGTAGCCCAAGAGGTTGCAGTAAGTAGTATTAACTAGCTGCCTTCCTTCTAGTCTATAACTTCAAAGTTAGGGACTGCTAGTACAGAAAGCCCACGAGCAACTTTATGCAAGATCCAGCAAACAAATAAAGAAACTTCAAATTGTTGTTTAGTGTATAGAATGATTATAATGAAAACTACTTCTACTAACAGAACTAATTTTTCACTTTCATAATCACAATTTTTATTCAGGAAAGTTTGGACGTAGTACACTGCGTTTCAGAAACTATCACAGAAGGTGTTCAATATGCTTTCTCTCATTCTCGATTAGAATATTAGTGCTATCCATAAATGAAGCTACTACAAGCATGATCTCTCATGGATTGTGTTAATTGGTTCTCGCACGTTGGCACGCATTTGATTTAAACCATCGATCTCATATTGTTTAAAAGAGAGACATCAGAGCAATGCCAATTTGTGAGAGTAGCAACTAAGGTATGGAATATAATATGGCTTTTGAAACACATTATACCTTGTTCAAACATTGCTGCTCCAGCGGTTCAACGGTAAGTTAGCAGGCTTACGACGCTAAAAAATAGGTTTTGATACCCGTGGAAAGCAGAGCACACATATCCCATTGTGCAGCTTTGCGTTTATCATCAACCAAACTAAACTAATCAAACTTTTCCAAATAAACTTATAAAGCTCAATGTGCCTCTGGGATAAAGTAGCTTTTAACACATAATAATTTTAAATATAGGGTTTCTTTTTAATCACTCTGTGTTTTAAATTTGCATTCACTTGAACAGTTAATATCAAGCCAAGGAATATCTTATTTGCCTATCTGGAATGTTTAAGTCTTTCCTCATCAATCTGGTAGGCTACATGCGTATACCCTTAGCAGTGACAGAATTAATTATATATTTCACTATGAAAATCAAAGAGACATATATCTAAAAGTAAAAAAAAAAGTAAATATTCTAACCTGCTAGGTCAGAGACCTCTAAGATTCAGGCCTAGTCAACTCTAATTTAAGACTTGAAAGGGTGGGCATTCAATCAGTACTATCCGCCAACTATGCGGCTGCTGTTAGCCAAATAGCTAACAATTAAACTAGCTCCCACAGATAAAAGCACGGAGTGAGTTCATCTGTATATTGAACTTTGGACTTTCTGATACGCAGCTCGGCACTTTCATCACTAGGCTACGCCCGACCCATTGATTGTTAGATAAATATGCAGACAGATGCACATACTTAATTCATCAGATTTTCTCATATAAATTGAATTCAAACATTAGTTTTCACACATGCAGTAGCTATGAAGAGGAATTTTATTTTCTAAAGCCTCATACTATATAGATTATTCTACAGATTTAGTCTTAATTTCGAATGACTTCATTTTGGTTTGTTTTTTAACCATAGTTCATTAAAATGGAATTTTTCGTGTTTGAGTTATGTTTATCTATTTAAAATAGTAAATCATTATAATTGGATAGTTTCACAGTAAAGACAAAATGACTGACTTCTGAGTGCGAATACCCCAGTATGATTTACAACTGGTTATAAAAACAAAATAATTGCTTCCAATTAAAACTGGTTATGAAACATGGCACATCTTTATATGTGTATGTGCTTACTGAATGTTGCATGAAACACTTTAGTTTAAATAAAAATATGTCTGTTCTAAAACGCCAAAAAATTCTCTTTTCTATCTAATACAAAGCATTGGATAAACTGGCATGTTCTTTTAGATAAAAATATCTATGGCTCTAGCTCTTTTATTGGTTACTAGGCTTGAGACTGATACTTTCAACATTCTTACGTCTCTAACATTCTTATGTAATCTTGAATTAAAGAAACATTTGTAAGATTCCATAATACAAATCAAACACTATTTACTCATTACTAATTCACAAAATAAAATACAAATGGAAAGTCCTTGCTGATAAATTTGTTCAAGTGACTAATAGTCATTTCCAAGTTAGAAGTGAGCCTTAATTGTATGCACAAATCAGAAAACTAGCAACAAGCAGTTTGTTGGTATAAGGCAAATATGTGAAATGTTAGCACACAGAAGTAATGAACTATAACAGCAGGTAATTATAATTTCAAATGTGTATCTCAGAATTCAAAAAACCTAATTGTAATTCAACGTTTCGTTCTTGATAGAAGAGTGGTCTCGAATCTTACAATGTTGGTGGACTAAATTCTTGTGATAAAGTAGAAGAGTGGTCTGGAATCTTACAATGTCGGTGGAATAGATTATTGTGGTAAAGTAGAGGGTGGTCTAGAATCTTACCATGTTGGTGGACTAAATTATTGTGGTAAAGTAGAGGGTGGTCTAGAATCTTACCATGTTGGTGGACTAAATTATTGTGGTAAAGTAGAAGAGTGGTCTCGAATCTTACAATGTTGGTGGACTAAATTATTGTGGTAAAGTAGAAGTCTGGTCTCGAATCTTACAATGTTGGTGGACTAAATTATTGTGGTAAAGTAGAAGAGTGGTCTCGAATCTTACAATGTTGGTGGTCTAAATTCTTGTGGTAAAGCAGAAGAGTGGTCTCGAATCTTACAAATGTTGGTGGACTAAATTCTTGTGGTAAAGTAGAAGAATGGTCTCGAATCTTACAATGTTGATGGACTAAATTCTTGTGGTAAAGTAGAAGAGTGGTCTCAAATCTTACAATGTTGGTGGACTAAATTCTTGTGGTAAAGTAGAAGAGTGGTCTCAAATCTTACAATGTTGATGGACTAAATTCTTGTGGTAAAGTAGAAGAGTGGTCTTGAATCTTACAATGTTGGTGGACTAAATTCTTGTGATAAAGCAGAAGAGTGGTCTTGAATCTTACAATGTTGGTGGACTAAATTCTTGTGGTAAAGTAGAAGAATGGTCTTGAATCTTACAATGTTGGTGGACTACATTCTTGTGGTAAAGAAAGTTTGCTACATTCCAGATTTTGTTCACAAATTAAAGAGCTATTTTTATTTTCTCTTGTCAGACATACATAATTTTTAAGATGTAATATTTTCATAAATAAGTTATCTTTGACTGGTGCGACGTGTGTACCCATTCGCCTATAAGACAAAATTTAGTACAAGTAAATAAATATATTTAAAATGTAGTCTAACAACGGTAAGCTAGAGTGCATATGAGCTAAAATTCGGGGTTCAATACTTGTGGTGGGCACATCTCATGTAGTACATTTAATTTCGACATTCCAAATTAACTTGTGGACCTGTCTTTAAATCTTTAACATTCTCATTTGAAATATAAATTTTATTTTAACCTCTTTGCAATGATTTTTTTCTTCTTGGTCACTTAGTTTCAATTGTTTTTTTCATACTGACAAGTATTTAGAAAAACTTGTGTGTTTTTAATTAATATGGCATAAACATTATTTCAATGCTCGGCTTTTTCTCAAGTTGCATTAGTTTTCTTTTGTATCCAATTTCAAATTAATAATTCGTTACTTAGCCTGAGGGAGAAAATAATTCCTTATTGCATAAAGTCTAGAGATTCAATAGAAATTCAAGATAATTTTCTAGTGCGTAATTCATACGACAAAATTCCATAAAAACCGAACCCTTGGGCTTTAAAATAGCTTTATGTAGTTTTCATCTATAGCCTTGGGTAAATGTTTATAATACTATTCTGTTCATGTTATCGTATAACATGCGCTCCTAAGCCTGTAAGAAGCTGTAGAAGAACAACGGATAATTTCAGGAAAGATTTATCAAATGGTGGACATCTTTTATTCTTTGAGATGATAGTTTTATTTATTTTAATGCTGTCTGTATCTTGTGGCTTGATTATTTCAATGGTTATTTTTTTTTAAGGTTCACAGGTATACAGATAATTCAATTTTGTCGTTTTTATTTGGGGGAGGGGAGTAAACTAATAGTTTTACCTTGATAGGTCATTTTTTAACAGTATAAATAAGTAGTAAGTGGATAAGTGTGTAGTTTTACCTGACAGACAGACAGACGGGTAGGTAAATTAATTGAAATACCAGTGAGTTTACTTATCGTGTGTCTTTAGGATGTAATTCTGTGGTTGTCTTCGCATATCTTTGAGTTTGAATACACTTTAAGTGGTTTTTCTGTCGGTTAATGTTGAAAGCCACCTTGAAAGGAGACTTTTCGACGTACAAGAAAAAATCGAGACAACGTTGTTTATAAATGATATGTTTTTATATCCCATTTTAGCTGTTTTTGAATTTTAAATTTTGTAAATTGTGGGATACCTCCAACATTTATATTTACATAAAGATTAGCTTTAACGTTAATAAATCTCAATGCTGGTGTACTGTACTGTGTTACGTAAGTATCACGATATGCCATATGTTTTGATTACAATGTTGTTTAATGTGTTATTTTTTTCTTAAATATATTGCCCTTATGATTTCCTATACAGGACAAGCATGCAGGATTACCTTGAGTTGTTTGTAATGCAAAGAATACATGAATTTATTTTCTGTATTGCTCGTTCATGGAAAATATTTCTCCACTCGGATTTATAACATTTGGCTTACCTTTCAGACCTTATACAGTATGTGAATTTTTACCTGCCAGAAAAAAAAATATATTGACCTAACAGTGACTCGTGAGGAAAGGTAACGTTTAAGGTTTAGACACAGTTGTAGTGGTACTTAAAATATGACTATTCAACCGTAAGTTCCAGAAATGCGACCTGTCTCTAGTCCCATCAGTCGAGTAAGACATTCAGTTGAATTTGGTTTCGGTTCTGTTGACTTTTAGGATTTGGTTTGATTGACACAGAGCTGCCTGTCATGTGTTAAAAGATGACCTTGGTGTACGTATATATCTATCTGCCCTACATACAGTTAATTTTCTATCATCAGGGGGCGTAAATAACATAGTATAACACGAGACACTCGCAAAAAAGAATAAACTTCCTAGTAGTTTTAAGAGAGCGTAACGTGTTTTGAAAGGTGGAAAGCTTCCCTCTGACTTTTATCTATTTATTGAATGAATGTTGAACAATTATTTTTTTAACTCGCCAAGAACAGCATGTACGTGAACGAGTAATGCCCATTACGAAGAATCTATTCTGATCCACACAATAGAGATTTTATTCACTAAGAATATTGAACACGAGCATTATTTCTTCACTACAGAATAATATTCTTAGAAAAGCCAAACCCAAGGTAGTGTGGTAAGTTCTGTAAGTGTTTGGACCGGCATGGCCAGGTGGATAGGGAGCTAGACTCGCAATCTGCGGGTCGTGGGTTCGAATACCCATTCCACCAAACATGCTCTCCCTTTCAACCGTGGGGGCGTTATAATGTGACGGTCAATCCAACTATTCGTTGATAAAAGAGTAGTCCAAGAGTTGGCGGTGGGTGGTGCTGACTAGCTGCCTTCCCTATAGTCTTACACTGCTAAATTAGGGACGGCTAGTGCAGATAGTCTTCGTGTAGCTTTGCGCAAAATTCAGTAAACAAACAAACAAACAAACTATAAGTGTTTAGATAGACTTGTAAATAAATAGATAAAGTTAAATAGATAAGAATAATTTTCTGTTGTAATAAACTTTCTCTTTCTTACATTATGAGTTTGTAAAATTATTATAAGTTTGCTATTTTATTTTTTACAATCAATATAGTCATATTTATAGTATGTTTTCATTGAATTTCGCAAAAAGCTATACTATGGCTATCTTCGTTCACCATTCCTGACTTTGAAGTTATAGACTAAAGGGGAGGCAGCTAGTCAACACCACCCATCACCAACTCCTAAGCTACTCTTGTTACATCGAATATTGGGATTTGTCTGTCATTCTTATAACGCACCTACGGCTCCAAAGTGCGAAACATGCACACTAACCACTCGGCTCTCATCTATAATCGATGAAACTGTCATACAATATCAAATATAAAGGTTTCAAATTTCATGATTCTTTATGAAAAAGAAACTTTTGAACACGAGCAAGGTGAACAGTCGACATTCAAATAGATTAAAATTTAAAATTCTCTAAATCTTGACTCGACTTTAAATGATAAAAAAATTAAATTCAGATTTCAGTTGCCCATATTTAAAAGATTATTAAGTAAAGTAGAAAAAGGAACTTTCATAATACACACCAGTGACAAAATATAAAACGTGGGGTGTATTTATTTCATTAAAAATTACATATTCGTTTTTCTAACATTGTTATGGTGTTTACAATTTTTTCGGTTTTATCCGAGAGTGCTCATCGTTTTAGTCTTGTTAGGATTTTGGAAGGACGGCTTGCCAGCAGGATAATCAGACCACGTGGCTTCTTTTAGATGACTCTTTTGTTTAAGCTCGGACCTTGTAGGTCAAGGATGTTCTAGAAGAAGCATCTTACAATACTCCGCACCCCTACCCTCGGGACATTCTTCACAACAGGATTTTATGTTATTTTTGGAGCTTCTCTCCCATACCTCGCAGTATAGGAAACCGCGGAGAATTTATGGACAATAATTAGATTGTTTAATAAAGTTGGCTTGTAGCTTTTGTTTCTTTTTCTCATTTCTTTTCTAAAATATTTTCATATATATAAATATTTTTTATCTTCTTTCATGCAAGCTACAGTCGTTTATTAAATTTTGTAATTATTTTATATCAAATTATTCTTATCTATCCATATTTATAATTCCAAAATATTCTTACTCAGAAAATTTATTTATATAACATTACTTAATTATAGAAAAAAGGTGTTCAAAATTGGTAAAACACACTTCTATAACAAACACTTTTGTAATAACATTTTTGTTATAGACTTTTGTTTTACCAATTTTGAAAATTTTTTTCATTAATTTTCGACGTCCTTTTCTGTGTGTTATTAATTAATTATCAACTACTTTTCGGTTTACATCTGTAAAAACAATTATCCAACTCTAATTTTCAACATAGTTATTTAACCTGTTTCTTTCTCTGAGAACTCGTGAGTACTAAATTTTCAGAAGTGACTAATCGTACTACCATAAAGTTCCATCTTCTTTATGCCAATAAGGAAGAAAAATAATGGAAGCTTATACCATATGCAAAATAAAATACTAAAGAACATTAAATATAGTGCAATGAGGAAAAAACAATCCATCATTATCACCTAATCTTCAACCTTTCAAACTGACTATATCAAGCTAGGCTCAACAAATGTGATGATTGTAGGAAAATCGTTAATAATAACGTCATTGGTTTTTGTTTCTTGATACTCTTTCAGTGTTGGTTAAAATATATGAATGTCGGTTTAACTGGGGTTTGACAAACTACAACTGCTTTGCATCATCTTAACAGAAAAAACCACCGCCACGTTTTATTTTTGTAGCAGTACTCCTTTTAAGGTTTAACGATGAATGGTACATTCAGTGGGATATATCAGAAATAAACACATTATCTAACGATGAATGGTACAATCAGTGGGATATATCAGAAATCAACACATTATCGTTAACTTCTGATTTTGCGTGTTCTTTTGTTGTTTTTTTCTGATAGCGAAAAACGGGAAACATTTTGATATAAAAATAGACAGAGAAGCGAATATACAAATATATTGAGATAATTTGATTATGTATGCCCTTACATATACATAAATAGATACACTAGCAGGTGGAATTTTCAATTCTATATTGTTCGAACTTGCAGTAAAATTTTTGTTGTTTTGCAGTACTCACATTTTCGGGGGAGGGGGGAATAGGCCCTGGAGTTCTTGTTTAAAGACTTTCATGGACAAACAATTATGATAGACAAGAGAAGGCTGCCTACCTTGAGCTTGTCGCTGGCGGTGATGTCGGTTTTATGAGAAGACTTGACAAGTTACAATTTCAGCCAGAAAAAAAGTTTTTGTCTGAGAAAAATTTGTAGTGATTATAAAAGGTGTGACAGTAATTCGTGTACGAAAATTCATTAGTGTGTTTTATGATTTGTGTTTGTTTTATTTTTTAAACGCAAGAATTGCATACATGAAAAAAAATCGAAATTGAGTATCCAATATCGTGATAGTAAAAGCTCTTCGCTAGCTTTCTGGAACACAAAACCTTTTTCTTAACCAAGGACAAGAGGTACGAGGGAAGATCATACATGTCAAGGAAACGTGGACGATTGTACACTGTGTATAAATAGTAGTTTATAAATCGAGCTGTTTGCCACAACTGAATTACCAAATATTTTTTTTTAACTTCAAACCTATTGGTTCAGAGCTACTATGAGTTATTAAATGGAAACAAAAAACTAGAATTGTTTTTTTTTAAACATAAAAAATGTTTTTTGATCCCACGTCTGTTGCTTGTAGATAGTATTGTTGTAAAACGTTTCTTTTCATGCTAGTTTGTTTGTTTGTTTTGAATTTCGCGCAAAGCTACACGAGGGCTATCTGCGCTAGCCGTCCCTAATTTAGCAGTGTAAGACTAGAGGGAAGGCAGCTAGTCATCACCACCCACCGCCAACTATTGGGCTACTCTTTTACCAACGAATAGTGGGATTGACCGTCACATTATAACGCCCCACGGCTAAAAGGGCGAGCAAGTTTGGTGTGACAGGGATTCGAACCCGCGACCCTCAGATTGCGAGTCGAGTGCCCTAACCACCTGGCCATGCCGGGCCCTTTTCATGCTAGAAACAGAAAAATAGTAAGTTATCGATTACACTTTAAGAAACTCCACTTGTAACATATTATCGGAATGCCCAATAGTTTTAAAAAGGCAGAATTAGCAATCAGTTAGGGACAATCTTTGAACTAAGTAAAACGTATTTATTAACCGTGATCAATTTTTTCCGTTAATTAAAAAACGTTTTACAAAGACATCAATGTTTATATAATACATTAGGCAGGTTTACGAATGTACATTTTAAAACTTAGACCAGGATTCTCTTACTATTTGGGTTTGTATGTCTGTTTTCAAGCACAAAACTACAGGATGGGCTATCTGCGCTGTGCCCACCGCGGGTATCAAATTCATATTTTACAGCTATAAGTTCTCATGTTTACCGCTGAGCCATCGGAGGGATATTATTTTGTTTTCAAAAAATTGTGAAGTTTTCTTTATATTTATAAGGAGAACACGTGCTTGAGGTTGATTAGTCTGATGTCTTGAAATATTCAGCATGTCTTACAGAATAAATAATCTCGATTTTGAAGATATGAAATTTCATAGTGATTTATATTCAATATTAAATGCTTTAAGTTTCACCGTAATATTTTTACCAAAATTAACCATAAAATATAGGAGCGAGAGGGGGTAGGAAGCAAATTACCAAGTCTCGGTGACGGAAAGTGTAGGCGAATATTTAAAAGTGTAGGTTAAGTAATCTTCAAGAATGTGGGCCACTCATAGTTCCGGGATTTTAGATAGAAAGTAGTTGAAAATGTTGACTTTCACCTGTTTACCGAGCCCTCTAGTTGCTAAAGCTCACGTCCTATTACTTCGTTCACAACGTACTAGAAGTTCCTTTAGCGTTAAATTCCACAACTGGCCCCTTCACACTTTCCTCGTAGCTGCAAAGAAAAAAAAAGAAAATAAAACGGTTGTGACGTCAGATCTAACTAAAGAATGCTTATCTAGGTTGTAGTTTTAATACTCCTTCTGTCATAATGTATTAATGCTTTTAACGTGAAAGAAGTATGTTTACGACTAACATCACAATTAGAATATCGAAAGCATGGATGTTTTATATACATAATATGAAAACAATTGCTCCTTCATTTGCCTATGATTTATCATGAAACACATTATTTGTTTCTTCTTTAAATAATATGGCTTAACATTTTGAAGGTAGAAGAGGAAATACAGAATTGAAAATTAGGAAGTTAAGATAGGCATTACGAACCATTCATTGCAAAATATGGTCAATGTATTATAATAATAATCGGTTTTTGTCTGTCTTGTGCTCGCGCACCTTACTATCTAAATGTGCATACCCATGCACTTTATTCCAACAGATGTAAACAAAAGGTGGATGTAAATATGCTTTAGACATTTTGAACAACAACATATTGAAAGCTTATCAAAGTTTTAAAAAGATCCAACTTTAGGTCATAGAATAACATTATAAGTTTATTTATTGATAGTATTAAGTACGGTAAAGTTTGACCCTAAATAAACTAAAGCAAAAAACATACAAGTTACATTGTTAATTTAACTCTCTATCATATATCGGCCGTACTTATTAAAAGTTTCACTAAAGTTAGACCCAAGACAAGTGGGCTTATAGATTTCGTTGTCTGCGATTAGAAATATTTTGTATTATTCTATAAGCCCCTGCAGTGGCTCAGCGGTATATCTGCGGACTTACAACGCTAGAAATCGGGTTTCGATACCCGTTGTGCGCAGAGCACAGATAGCCCATTGTGTAGCTCTGTACTTAACTTAAAAATTGTTCTATAAATCTTGTATGCAAAGAAGTACTGTTGCAATAAAGATACTAATTTGACTGCAAATGTTTTATGGGTCTCTGTTAGTTTAAATTATTACTTTGCACTTTCTCTTATTCATGTACCTTTTCATTAATGTAATCCGAATAAAAGTTCAATAAAAAGTGCAAGAGTATTTGTAAGCCAATACTTAACATCAACAGGAAATAAAAAGTGCAAGAGTATTTGTAAGCTAGAACTTAACATCAACAAGAAATAAAAAGTGCAAGAGTATTTGTAAGCCAGAACTTAACATCAACAAGAAATAAAAAGTGCAAGAGTATTTGTAAGCCAGAACTTAACATCAACAAGAAAAAGTTCAATAAAAAGTGGAAGAGTATTTGTAAGCCAATACTTAATATCAACAAGAAATAAAAAGTAGCAAGAGTATTTGTAAGCCAGAACTTAACATCAAC
>NW_013666226.1:459216-476721 GCF_000517525.1 Limulus polyphemus
CAAACATTCTCACATAACTTGTCGCTTTTATTTTTATTTTCGTTTCATTCGTTGTTCTTTGTCCTTACGTTTTTCACAATATACTAGGTAGAAATAATTAAGAGAAATAATATTTGTTAATCAGTGGATTCACGTTCGTTAGTTCCTCATCTGTTTTTAATAAAAACGTTGTAAACGTTGACCTCTGAGATACTTAAGTGTGTGTGTGCTAAACCTGAACAATTTGTTATCACAGCAACGTTTGACCTTCGTTCCACGTTTAACAAATAAACAAAGAGAAAAATTATATTACTTAAAACAGAGATATAACGTATAAAAATGACATAAGAAAGTGAATAATACAGTACATTATCAACAAGAAAATGGGCAATATTTTTCTCAAGATCTTGTTCAATTATTCAGCCCTTTTATTAGTGATTTCATTACTTGATTTCAATTTTTTTCCCCAAATATCTTGCGAAGAAACATATATGAAACTTTGTATGTGTTTACAAAGCTATTTATTCTGATTTCTGTCTCTCATGTTATATTAAAAATACACTTAATCATGCAGTTGTGAACATGACTGAAGTAAGAATGAACTCATTCACATCCACGAGGAAATTAATCCAGTAGTGTGTGTGATGGTTTCTTTGTTCTATGTCCCCGCGGTGAGTCAGCAGCATGTTTAAGAACTTATAATGCTAAAATCCGAGGTTCGATTCACCGCAATGGCCAAAACTTAGATAGCTCATTGTGTTGCTTTACATTAAAATAAACAATATTTTTTATATTGATTGAAACTTTGATTCTCACCGAACGATTTCGTTTGTTTAAGTCAAAGGGCGCCAAACATGCTTGCCCTTTCAGCCATGGGAGTATTATAATGTGACGGAAAATCCAATCATTCGTTCAAGAGTTGGCGATGGATGCTGTCGGCCGATTGCCTTTCCTCTAGTTGGCAGTTCAAAATTACAGCGACAGCGGCAGATAGCGTTAGTAGCCAAAGAACGAAATGTCTCAAAAAATTATAATAACGGAGTATTCAGTGTTCTCCATGAAAGAAGAAAAACTCGCACGGTGGAACGTTTGGACTGTATTGGTCCCCGAAGCCATGCCCCAAGCTAAGCTAAAGCAACACCCTCAACCGCAAACTCAAACTAATGGTTACCAAAGAACCCTTGGAACCAAAAAGCCATTGCGATGACGCTGGGTATATGTCCTTGCACCATTAAGAAGATAATAAACAAGAGTTTGAAGATGATGAAGGGTCCTAAGCTAGAGGTTCACAAAATCAACGGCTGTTTCCGAGAGAAAGAAAAAGTTACAGCAATTTCATTGGACTACATGCTTGTCAAGTCCTTCAGTGTAGTTCCAATGAACGTTTTTGCTTTAGGTATGCTTAAAAAGTCTAGTACAATGGAAGTTATTTGGAATATTTGTCAAAATTCACTTCGCCATCTTTTATAAATTGTTGTTACAATGGAAATTGCGATGTCGGGCAATAATGTATAATCATCGTCCATCAGACTGAGCACGAATGATGTTGAAAAAAGTAGTTCCAGTAGCACCAAGAGACATTGTTTTTATAATGTGTGGTTAATTTTAGTATTAATTATCACATGTAAAGGGCATCATTGTTTGTTTTTGCCTTTTCAAAAACAAAACTTTATAGTGCGGTATGTTAACAGTCCGACGGTGGGAAAGCAGCAAGTCTGCGTAATTACAACGTTAAAATCCATGGTTCGATTCCCTGCAATGGACACAACAAATGGCCCAAAGCGACTTTGCTCTAAAACAAACAAACAAATAAGCGTGCTAACAAACTAAATTAAAGAGCTTTTTAAAAGAACTGACAAATTTTAGATAAAATTAATGGTCACACAGAATATTCTATTAATGTTAAGTCCTTTTCAATAAATTATATGTAAAATAAGAATATTGAAATAAGAAGGTTAAAAACGTTTTTCACTATATGATACGGTAAAGGTACTGACGAAAACTCCTCCCCAAGCCAATTCGCTGCACTGATGCCAACATTCGTGTCTGAACTGACGATTATTTTCAGGCAATTAAACATATTTTTTTTATTTATTGTAACTTTTTCTTTCTCACTGAGTCGACGTGGTATTAATTTTATTTTTATAAAATGCTGATAACAGCACATAAACGCTACATTTTTTTCATGCCAGATATGATTATACCGAAATTTGAATGGTAAAAAGAGAAGGTGGAGAGGTGTGTTTGCTTATGTTAACTATTTACTGGAAATGAAACCAGTTGATCGTATGAAGATTCAGCAGGAAATAGCACTGATGTAAACAAACTTTATTTCTTTATAAGCTAACTATGTTATATACTAGGGATATAAGGAGCGCTTATATGCAGTGGCGTAATTACAAAAGATGCTTCAACCCGCATAAAAAATAATTGGGTCCCCTACATTTAGTTCTCCATAATTGTAGTTACGATTTGGGCTCCCTTTTGCCTCGGACCCCCCGCAGTTGCAGAGGCTGCGGAGTACACTTACGCCACTGTTTATATGCCACAGAGTACAATGATGCGAAAAGAAGTTTTACAAAAAAATCCTTTTTTTACCACATAAAATAGATACTCGTTAATCAGAAGTGTGTTTTGTGCTCATTTGAACGATAGCTTCCTAAACCAAAGAAAATATGATGCAAAGGAGAAAGTAAAGTCACAAAACTTCGACTGTAAAAAAATCAAGACACATTAGTGTGTCTTGCGGCCAAGAAAACAAGCTGCAGGATACACTAGTTAGCTAGGCCGTGTATTTTGTTTTATTCACCATCATGCCCCAAATTGAACAACAACAAAAAAAACGAGGCCTAGCTAACCATGAATCAATATTTGCTGTAAAATTATTATCAATGCTAGAAGAGTAGCTACCAGTTTGGCCGACAATTTCAATTTCATTCCTTTAGTTGCACGCTGAGTCCTTTTTTGACCACACCTTTTTTTTTTCACACCTAAGGTGTTTTTGATTAGATAGCTATTAGCAGGGAAGACAATTTCAGGTAGAAGATCAAAATATAGGACAACGGTTCCCAGTCGGAGGAATTAAAACATTTTATGAATAAAATTTATTGAAAAATATTTTAAGTTATTAAACGGTTTCTGTTCAAAAATTATTATTATTTTCCGTTACACCTTTACATCGTCTATGTCAATAAATTCACAAAAATAATCTCTTTCACTTTATTTGTAAGATTTTTCACATTTTGAACAGCTGTCTAAATTAACATGTTTCGTGCTTTAGACATCTTGGTTATAGAGGTTTTTCTGTTGTTTTTTTTTGGTTTGTTTGTTTTTCTTTGTATTTGGCATCGCCTGGCGATTAGTGTGTAAAGTCTCTGCATCAAATAATTCATGGTTAGCGTCCCGATACTACAATAACTCGCTCCGCGCTTTCGGACCGTGTATGCACTATATGAGTTATGATCAAACCCCCTATTCCTTCGCACCTAGAGTAGCCCAAGAGTTGACGGTTGGTGTTGTTGACCAGCTGCCTTTGTGTAATTTTACGCGAAAGTATGGAAGAAACATCTATGATATTCGTGTCAAAAAATACAAACGAAATCCTGACCACTTAATGGTTATATATCTGTGTTTTTTTTCTCTATGTCATAAAAAAACTTCTGAAAGGTTCTCGTCATTCTTCTATGTGATTCAGCATCTTAAAGATAACAGGTTGAATGTAAACTTAACTTATAATCATGTTCATGAATTCTACTGAGTTTTAACAATAACACCCGCCTTATCAGAAATCCTTTCATTTAGTTTTATCACATTCGTTGTCAGATGGTATGTGAGTAGTGAATTACAAGGCAGAAGACATTTAACTGAGACTATACAGTACTTCTAATTTGTAGGAACAAGAACAATCCACGACTCTTTGTGAGCAGTTAGATTTTTTATTCACTTAATCTTATTCTTATTTTTTTAACTTTTGGAAGATTATCTGGAATAAGCATTCAAAATAACACTAGTGTCTATTCAATTTACTGCAATAATGGTTTTCGTTTATAGCTTTAAACTAAATATAGCTTTAGTTCTGTAATAAAAATGACTACAATTAACGCATAATCTACCAGATAAACTCGCGCCCGAACACACACACACGTGTAAAGAATGAGGGAAAACATACTTATACAGAGTCTAAGTAAATTTTATCAAAACTTCGAATTTGCTGTTGCTTTCCTCTTATTGTAAAACTTGATCAAACTGTCTAATTTCATATTAATATAATTCTTGAAAACAGTATGTCTTTCTTTTCAATATTGGTACCTTTATATATTTTTACTGCATTTTTAATGTTTAGTATGTTAAGAAAAAAAAGAGCAATTTCCTAGCCTTTGTTACAAACGAGTTTTTATTTCATCTGTCCAACGGACGGATACTCCAGCTAGTATATTTATAAATATATATAATAAACTAAAAATACAAGTTAATAATCAGTGCGATTTTATGTAAATAAATCGCCCCCAGTGGCACAGCGGTATGTCTGCGGACTTACAACGCTAGAATCCGGGTTTCGATACCCGTGGTGGGCAGATCACAGATAGCCCATTGTGTAGCTTTGTGCTTAATTACAAACAAACAAACAGGTACACAAATCTTGCCTATTTCAATAAAGTTTTTTAGTTTCATCAGTTAGTTAACTATTTTCTGATGGTGTTTTTAAAACAAAAACTAAATGTCTGTAATGATTGAGGTAACTGTGGTATTCGGTAAGATAAACTCATCTCATTCTATGATCTACAATGTATATTTGAGTTGTTGTTTTTAATTCACTGTAATTTTGTTTTCCTTATATAGGATGAGAAAAAATAAGTCTTTAGTTTAACAACTCTTACTCAACTTGAGAGAGCGCAATGCATAAAAAGGCTAATATTCGTCATCTGCTTAGCTAGAAGCCAGTTACATGAGGATAAGAGTTTTTCCTAAAAGCCAGTCCTCATGTAATATGGAACTTGTCATGCACGATAACATGAACATATCAGAGTTCTCAGGATCTGATTGGCCATCCTTTCTTGTGTGTAGCTAGAAGTGTGTAGTTTTGTGTAGAAAGATTGTCATCATCCACACGCAGAAGTTGTTATTTGAAAATATGAATATGTCTGAAACTTTTAGCTAGCCAGATTTTAATTCTTGTCAGTTTATATATTCACGTTGGCTTTCAAGTAAGGCATTACATTACCAACAACCTATATAATACCATCTATAGCTAAGTGATCTGTCAGAGCAAGTAAACCTTTAACATTGTAAAACCTATATATTTGTGATAGACTGTTTAAGCAGAGATGTCTCTTTTGATTTATCACAATGTCATTTAACTAAGTGAAGGGTCAGCGTATAAGTATTGTGTTGCGCCTTATAATTAGTTCCACACTAAACCAAAATATTAATATTTATGGATCCCTTGATTACTTGTTATAAATGGGACTGGTACCTATTAACTGAATGTGTGGTAGTCAGGTAAGAATGTCATAATTACAGGCAACAGTAGAAAGTTTTAGTACTATTAAATGATGTTTGATTAAAAAATAGTTAAGAGTGACTTGATAAGTACTTCGCTAGTTCACATATTGATTTTCTTCAATTCCAATTGAACATGAAAGTCATACTATTTATTCTTCAGGAAATGTACATTTAACTAGGAAGAAGAGGCGCATGTTGATCCATGGCTGGAGGCAGATGAGGTCAGGCAAGCTGATAAGAACCAAGGCCTAGGTATTGAATACTTTTAGTCTGAAAGTTCTCCCTCTCTTTTCCAACACAAGATACTCAACAGTAATTGAAGGTTTACCCTAGTTGCTAGTATCTTCAGTCAGTCAGAATATACAGACGTGGAGGAGGAGTCACTAGTAATGGAACTTCACTCAAACTGTGATAGCTTAAAATATCCTGAGACCATGTGAGGAGGTCTCTTTAGACTGTCTCACTGGTCAGTTTCCAGCACCGTTATTCCTACCACTTGGCTAATGTGCTAGAAAAATATTCTAGAAAGATGTGGCTGGTGATGTAATTTACCAAGTACTCCTACTGCATCAAAGGCTGGAGTGGAATCTCAAGATAGATAGAGCAGTTTAACAAGGTGTAAATGGATCAGTTCCCAGCAGAGTGAGGCATCACATAGTACTAGATGCTCAAAACAATGGTCGACCTCTAAAGGCTCAAGACTGAGGAATAGCTGCAGATGCACTTGGATTAATAACATATAGTGTGTCTAGTTTAAACCAGAATCTCATATTTGTTATATACTGAGATAAATAAGCATAGCACTTTGTTCGTGTACTCACTAGCTAATGTAAATCAGTGATGTTAACAACCTCAATTCAGTGTAGGATGCCAAACAAAAGTACATTAATATTCAAACTATTAAGGGTACAGTAATGGAGAATCTGGACATACTGATCCAGAGTTTCCAGCATGTTGCAACTTGGAATTTTTATTTTTACTGAGACAAGGGATAGATTTTCTTCTGATAGTCATGGATGGTCTAACCTTTTATGCTGTAAAGCCTCTTGATTGTGACCTGCTGGATAGTTAAGATGGGATCATTGAATAACATTATTCCAAATTTGACCTGATATAGAACCAAATTTTCCACTTGGAAGAGTTGAAAGCTCATAAATGTGAACCAACTAAGAACTTTTTCACTTATGTTGATAACCTGCTCTGATTTCATGGCAAAAGTTATCTAAACTTGGCTTCAATAGATTATTATGATTCAAATTCGATGACGAGGAACCCACTTTGAGACTAATAATGCTGAAGTTGCACATCTCTGTGTGGAAAGCAGGCTACACTTTCTCAAACAGTGATTTGTTTGAGCAAGGGTGTTTAACCAGTGCTAATCTGTAAATACAAACATTTGGCTGGAATGGTCATTGGTGTGGTAACAGACGCAATAGTGACACATCATGTAAGAGTAACTTACCATTTCATCCATGCCAAAGGGTGGGAATGCTTAGAATTCCTGACGAAGTATGACTAAACTTTTTCGCTCTTCCATTTGAAATTATAGTTAATTTAAAGATTTAATTAGCACTATTTAAGCATTCCATCTTCCATTATTCCATAAGTCAAAGGTTTGAGTAATACACATGGAGAGACTTTCAAAATCAAGATCCAAAAACAACAGTTAAATAAGAATAAAAATGGATAATAATTTAATGATTTTTCTCTCTTTTCATTTAAAAATGTATGTTGTACACTTTGGTACTTTAAACTTACAACTATGTAGCAAAATTACGAAGATAGTTACATGTCAGCTTGATGTGAAGGAGGAGAATTTTAAAGCATTGGAATAATTGTGATTTACTTCCCCACCCCTACCCCCCATTATGATGTCTTAAAAACCAGAACATTCCTTTAATTCATATACCTTTTTATTGATGCAATGGTTGACTAACAGTTGTTAGATTATCTCGGTCTGTATATATGTTGAGAGGTTAGTCAGAATAGGTTCTGACAGCTAGTTTCTGTAACAGATTAGTTAGGTTAATTATTAGTAGTACTTTGTTAAATCTGAGAGATAATTTGTATTTTCTATTACTGTAAGAGAGGCTGAGCTGAATGTCTTTGTTTTCCGTTTAGGATATGTTCAGTTTTCCAAAAGTGATTCAGAGACACATGGTTAATTATGATGTGTGTGTTCATGGTGTCTTTATTGTAGGAATAATGTAAAACTGATTTGGACTAAATTTTTGTTATCATTTGCATATTGAGAATTTGTGTTTTGCATTTCATAATATTATTAGTCTAATTGTACCGTGAGCTGTAAATGGTGACTTAGTGATTCTAGAACTTAAATAATTTCGGTATCAGTATATTAAATGATAATATTGTTTACTTGTAATATCTCACAGTTTAAATTTTTATTTACCATACCGTAATGTACTTGCGGACCAATGTGGAGATTCACGGCTATTAAAACTGTAAAAAAGTCTTGCTCCATTTAATAGAAATCCATTTTCTAAAGTGAAATGCTATGTAAAGTGGCATTAACATTATTAATTTCAGAAAACTAAGAAGTAGATGTATTGCATGCTGCCATTTTGTGAAGTTCTTTTTGTTGTTATGTATCCAAAGATTGGGTTTTAAACAGGGATCGTAGGCTTGTTATTGTAATGAATCAATTGTCACTTAATTAAAACTGAGTCAAACTCATGAAGGGCCCAACATAAATACAATAAATCCACTTCTTTATCTTATAATACGTAGAATTTTTTTGTAAATACACAAGCCTAAACTTTCCATTGTTTAGTTTCTTTTATAACATGGAAATAAATAATCCTATTTATCATCAGTTACACAACAGCGGTAAGAGAGAGACATTAAAAGGTATGAAGTACATGATGTCTTGTTTGCTAGTAGTTTAGTCGGATGTGGGTAAACATTTTTTGCTAGAGGACATTCCTCGTGTAATATTAGACTGTTGCCATGCAGGGTCACTGTAACAAACAGGAGTCTCTGGATATCATTTGCTGCCTTTATTTTGCCTTTTTTTGTAGTTGAAAACATGTAGTTCTGTGCGTGAAGAGATTGTCTTAAGCCACAGGAAAGAAAGATTGTGGTTGATAGAGTTAATTTATCGGATATATGCAGCCAGAAAGTGCATTAGCTTTAGTTATTTTCCTTTTACAACTTCAGTCTAATTTTCAATATAAGGTTTGTATGACACCATCTCTAAATCTGTCATAGCAGGTAAAGCCACGTCAATATAAAAAAAATTATGTTTGCCACAGATTGTCTGAGCACAAAGAACTGGTTTTATATTTATCCAACATACTATCATTTACAAAATCCTCAACTGATACTTGTTGATTGTCAGATAAGAGTTCCCCATCTGAATCATAAACATAACAGTATGTAGAAAGGAAGGGACAAACTTTTAAGGTTTTAATCGACTAAACAGTAAAACATAATGTTTCATTCGATTTGGTGACAGCAGTTTGTTCATGAAATAACACTCTGACGTTAGCACTTTCTTCCCTTAACTACTGCGTTAACCCTGTCATGTCATTATGTTCAGGTAGACTTGCTGTGTACTTGTTTCATAACTTAAGCATAGAGCGGTTTCATGGCGTGAAATTATTCCTATATATGGGTTTCTTGATATTAGCTCTTTCGTGAATTAATTTCTTAACATCATTGCTTATATCTACCACGTCCAGAGATATTAATTCATTCATCAAGTGTCAATTTTATGGCTTCAACTCATTCATGTTCTGGCTTTTATAACACTAACTATTTCAGATACTGATGTTAGCTCCTTATTTACTGATTTTATGGGATAACCAAATTCACGTATTTCGGCTTCAAAGAATTAGTCCTTTAACAGAGTAGTTGTAGAGCTTCCATTTATTCACTAACACTTTCAGGTACAGCTAACTCTCTTGACTTTGTGTCGTTCATATACACCAGTTTCAGTACATCAACTTATTCGCACGCCAGTTTCCTGGCTTCAACTTATCCACAAAATGAATTTTGTAAATTTCTGTCCTCACACATTAGCTCGACTTGGTTTTCAGTATCATTAATATCTGATATACAGTATTGTTTGTTTGTAATTAGGCACAAAGCTACACAATAGGCTATCTGTGCTCTGCCCACCACGGGTATCGAAACCTGGATTCTGGCGTTGTAAGTCTACAGACATACCGCTGTGCCACTGTGGGCGATATACAGTATTAAAACACACAACTAAATGTGAAACTATTATTTTAAGTCTTAAAATAATAGTTTGGTATACATATGGATATGTTTTTATTTAATAAATAATCGAAAAATATATAAATAAGAATTAATCCAACTATACATGATTATAGTTGTATTAGAAAATATGCGTTCGTAATACGATTAACCTGATAACGTATTCCTGAAATTTAGAGTTGGTTATTCTGTTAAAAAAACACACACCCGATAGTAGTTTGTGGTTTCAGTTTCAAATAAACAGTAAACGCTATTAATCTTGTTACCAGTCGTCTTTAAATTTTCCCCAAATGATCACCATTCCTACTCATTTGTAGAATCTAATTTTCACTCAGTAATGTGAGAGGTTGAGTTGTCACACGAAGAGTTACGTGATATTGAGTGTCGGCTTGACTAACTGCCATCACATTATACGATACGGACTTATTACAGTCTTTAAAGACCCTAACTACGAACAAAGTATCTTCTTGAGTCACAATGTAAAACTTTTTTTTTCTGTCAACTAATTTTCAAACCGATCTAAACGTTATTTACTTAAGAGCGGCGTGTTCTAAATACGAAAATCTTAAAACCGTTTGGCTTACACGTAATGTACAGCACACATGAAGTTCAGTTTGTGCGATTTGTTTTAGCTCTGTCTACCGCGGGTAGTCGAACCTCGGATTTTAGTGTTGGAAGTCCGTAAACTTACCGTTGACTCACCAGGGGAATGGATTTAGGTATAATTTCAGCAAACCTACCATATATTTTATTCATGTTATTAAGTGTGTGTTTTTTCCTGTCTTTATATCATTTATGAGTTTCTCGTGTTTCATCCTAGTTTTTTTACATTTCTAATATTCAGATATTTCTCAGATTGTGGGTGGTTGGACTAACAGGCATATATTCAAATTGATAGTACTCATGTAAATCGTGTTTATACGTGAAAAAATGGGCTGAGTATTGTGAGATCAACAGATTTCAACATCTTATGTGTTAAAGGATTTTGATGTATGTCTTACATTGCATAATATTTGCTTGATGATGAAACAAATCATTTAGGGGCTGTAGCAAGACCGCAGAGACATGTTATTAGGCAAGTACCAATCATATTTGATTTAGCTGTGACGTTGCATAGTTGATATGCAGCTAACCTGACTACTGCCTCCGAAGAATGTGGGCCAGTCTCAGTCACTTTTAACTGATAAGCGGCCTTCGTTAGGGGGAACCACGTAGTAGCAAGCCTCGTTTTGATTTGCACTTAGAAACAACAAGCGTTCAGGTGAGAGAAGGGATTTTGCAGCTCGTTCCAGCTCAGGAGGGCTAAGAACAGTGTCGTCTGTTAAGTTTTAAAACATTTGGACTTCTTATTAACAACCAACGAATCAGTCATAAAAGAAATTTGTAGTAATATGATCAAATATATAGTTAAAATCAATAAAATTTCGAAATAGAATTCGACGCATCTGAACTTGAAGTGTAGCACGATCTAGTAGTAGTAGTAGTAGTCGAAAATGCCCAACAGATAAGCGTGATTAGGCCTAATACTAGTGATAACATATAAGGTTTTTATGTACTGTGGTGTTCGTGATCAACATTGTCTTTTACTGCGACAGTAATGGTTCTGTAGTTCTAGAAAACGGAATTGAAGTGTGATTACGTAAGCAAAACTGACGAATGAATTCTACGTTTTACGGTAAGTGATAATGTATTAATTTAACTTGTGACTACTAAACCTCGCGATCGTGTTGTTTATTTTAATTTTTAACGTATTGCGTAAATGCCCACAAGTACATTAATATCAAACTTAGTTACAGCGCCAACATGAAATATATTTCAGTAAGTTATTATATTGAAGCATATTTAGTTGGGCAGTATGTTGAACCATGTTCACATTACTGGTTTTTAACTGTATGAACAATAATAAAGATTTATGTGTTTGTGTATTACATGTATTTTCGATATCAACATAAAATACCAATAAGCACTTTAACTTAGCCTAGTCCAGTAGTACTGATTGAAAAACTGTGGGGGGTGGAGCCTAGATTGTTCCTTAGTTTTTATTTTATAAAATCTGTGGAAAACTATATACGCCAAAGTAATAACTCAACATCCATAGACAGTTTTTCTGCAGGTTCGAAAACATAGTTTGTTTTATGGAATTAATTTGCTTTATCTGATACATTTGATATCAACAGACAAATCAAATTAAGTCAATTATAAACTTATTACAATAATTATCCACAACTTCAGTAGTTGGTTTGCCTTAAAAATAAAATTGGGAACCTTACTTACTTCGTACGGAATATGAATATTAAAAACTGAGAGAACAGACCGGTCCTCTAGAACAGCCTCCACACACACACACACACACACCCTCCCCCCACCGAAAACATTCCGCATCCGAAATAATGCTCCCACCCAATGAATCCATGGACACTGCGTACCTTAACACTACTGTATATATTGTGTATTTGCTAGAGCCTCCTGACACTTTCATGCAGCTCCAAGTCTGGAAACCCCTGTTCTAGAGCTCAGGTTTGAGCCTTACACAGTTGCCTCTTGAGATCAATTGATAGTCCATATTATACTATGTTGAAAAAATCGACTTTTAGGTTATTATGAGTTCTTAATATGCGTAATCCTGCTTCTCTTTTTAAATTCATGTGTATGCGATGTGCTTAGAGATGTCATTACTGCTCTGTTATTTTGTTTATCTTTTTCTTCGAGTAACAAACTACTACGTGTTATTAATAAATAGTAATCTCTTTGTTCTTTTAAGAGCAGTTTGTTGTTAACACATTGTTTCGACTATTGGTGTTTACTCACGCGGCACGTGATTCTATCTTAGAATCATTTTCGAAAACCATAGCGTGTTGTCTCCGATCATTTTATATGGCACAAAAACAATATAAATGCCTTTTACTTTAAAATTCCGGGTGTTGTCAGTTTTTGTTTTTTTGTTGTTGTTTTTTTTCAAAAATATTGATTTTTCTGAAGTGCTCAATCATTTTACATGATATTGTTTTGATGAACGTTGATGTTTGAATTATTTAGTCAATTTAATGTTTTATTTCTTTGTTGTTGTTGTTTTTTATTATTTTGTATGAAACGTTTTGCAGCTATGGGTATCAAGCAACGTCCTAGTATTTTCCAGGTGTTTTGATACTTATGAGATAACCTTGTTTTGTTTCGTGAGAAGCCTGGCAAGGTGGTTAGGGTGCTCGGCTCGCAATTTGCGGATCACGAGATCGAAATTTATAGTGATATTGTTAAACCATGTAGAGGTGCCACTGGGGGGCCTTGGTAATAATAAATCGAACTTTGACAATAAAACATGGGTGAAGAAATGTTTGATAAGCGTCACCTGGCGTGCTATTTTCCGAGAGTTTTTTTATTAACAATTTTCACGAAACCTCTTTAAGCACTTTAAAAAAGTCATCGTGTGAGTTATCCTCAATGGGCAAGTGTTTTTGTTTTTGTATTATCACAATAACTCTAAATCCTCTGTTGTTGAAGTTTGTCTCAAAGGATACACTTAGAAAACAACATTTTTACGTTTTAAATATTTTCATTTTTGTATTTAATAGGAACTAAAATCTTAAAAGGGTATATTTTTATACTGGGGATTATTGACTTCATATAAATGATTTGTATTGCTAATATAGCGGGATATTTAAACAGGTACGAGTTGTGGCGCCAGGACGATGAGTTTAGCAGCTGTTTAATTGATTCACAGCCAGTTCATGACCATTCGATAGTGCAATGTCATAACCCTTTTCGAGGAAGATTATTGGTAGCGGTATGTCTCCGGACTTACAACGCTAAAAACCGGGTTTCGATACCCGTGGTGGGCAGAGCACAGATAGCCCATTGTGTAGCTTTGTGCTTAACTTCTAACAAACAAACAATTATTACCAAGTATAAGCACTTATAACAATTTTGTAAGCCAGAACTTAACATCAACAAGAAAAAGTTCAATAAAAAGTGCAAGAGCATTTGTAAGCCAGAACTTAACATCAACAAGAAAAAGTTCAATAAAAAGTGCAAGAATATTTGTAAGCCAGTACTTAACATCAAGAGATATCTCTTGTTTTGTAACGTTTTCTTTTTTTTTTTCCTTTTAGAAATTTGATAAATAACATAAACACATTTAGTATCTCTATAAATAATTCTATTGTAAATAAGACAGAAAGAGAGATTAAATAATCTCAATATTAATTTATAGAATGTTTCATACTGCAGCGAAAGATGTGATTTTTGTTTTTTTTGTTTTTTTATGTACATGTCGCTCGATTTAACTTTCGTATACAAAACCTCTTCTCCATACTGAATAATAATATCGATTACAGTAAAGTCTATAAGAAATAGTATTTTTTTCCGCCATTGGGTATTCTTATATCAAATGCTAGTTTATTACGAAAACTTAGATATGAAGATTTGTGCTTTAAGTCATTGTAAGTACAAAACCATCAACAAAGAAAATAAGGCTAGTCTGATTTGTCATGATTAAATTATTTTCCCATTATTTTTCAAATGTAACTTGTAATTTTTAACAGCACTCATGCTTTACCTAAAAGCATGGTTTCTAAATGAGATTAATAATATTTTTTGGTTAAAGACTACAATGAAATATCTAAACACTTAATAGAATGTTGTTACACGTCTGTAAATTGCTAACCAACTGTGTTATCACAGTTTAACGAATGAAAGCAGTAACTTGACCGTTCCAAGAACATGATGAATGTTACACTAAACACTTAAGAAATAAAATAACAATAACTCTGACCTAAAATCTGTCTTGCTTCAGGCTTATACAAAAGGTCTATTGCGTACAGCCCCTGGTCAGTTACTGTAAGTGGGCGCACTATTTCTTACCTTTATCTCGGTGTCATTTTTAACTCGATGCTTGAGGCGCTGTTATTAAAGTAGGAGGAGAATACACTGAGCAATGTTTGTTATTTGTTTGAAGTTAAGCACAAAGCTACACAATGGGCTATCTGTGCTCTGCTCACCACGGGTATCGAAACCCGGATTCTAGCGTAACTTAGCAATGTATTTTTCCAAACTCTTTAGCCACTAAGTAAGCACAAAAAGTCACGTATCAGTAATCCAGACAATCAGATTTGACGCTGATGACGAGACCATTGTTTATTTGTTGATGAAGTTTTTGTTTTTTGTAAGTAGGAGAAATTCTTCAGTTTGTTTGAAGAAAAAAAAAAGGCACCACCTAAGAATTGTAGTAAAATTGCACAGCTGGACATGGAAAAGTGTATTCCAGATATCTTCGTTAACTTTCAAGCATGATAGTATTGCATACAGATTCCAACTTGGAAGAAAGTAATGGCAGAGTATTGCTTCAATATATCTTAGCCGTAATCAGTGAGTTTTTGTCTGCGGGGTGTAACTTTCAGTTCTTATTAATAATGAATACGTGATCGTGATGCACAAATTAAACAGCACCTGTGAATCTCATTATTTAACTCTAACGTATCTTTTTATTGGATATGCAAAGAACAGTTTATGTGGGAGTTAAGCTCTAATCGTATTTTAATCACAGGTTTCAGAAACACTACACAGTTAGTCCAATATGACATAGGTAAGCCAGAGGTCTTAGTGATATTAAGTTCACAAGAGTTTCAGGGATCCAGTGAGTTTATTTATATACGCTTTCAGTCTTGCGAAATGCACTCTATCAGTTCACTGTGCAAGTTAAAACTTAGTTTATCGAAGAAAGAGTCATTCCTCTCTTAAATAATTGGCAATAATAAAAAATAATTTCCTTATTTGCGTTTCCTATACACGGATTGTCTTCCGCACCAGCACAAAGGGCATTTTAATTATCCACTGGTGTCCCAGATAAAGGAATAAATATAGTTTTGTAAACATATTGCACTTTTAAAAGATCTGCTTGTAGGACGGTAATAATTACAGTGCCTGGGGCATGGAGCTGACTTCTTACTAGAGTATGTATAAATATCAGTATATCTGATGGTTTCGGCCTTGTTGGTGAGGCCGGCTAAGTCTATTACCGAAGTATGTGGCCCCACCTGTAAGCTTCCCTTAAAATGTTAGTCACGTGGTCTTCACTGAGTCAGGTGCGGCATTTATCAAGAACCCATGCTGGCTTCTCTGCTACTTATGCGTGACGTAATGGCTCGAGCTTCTCCTGCGTGTCTTGCCTGTAAATTGTGTGAAATGGCTTATTTTCACAGTGAACATGCATATAGTACCCATTTACGGAAAAATAAGTACTGTTGAAAACATTTCACTTGCAGAGAGAAAGTCTGTTGTGTTTCTTTTGCAGAAAGTCTAACTTGCTTTTTGTAGCATGTTAACTGATTTGTTACTACGTCATACAAGAGTATTTTTATCTATTCCCATATATATGATATAGAAAATGAATTATAAAATCTTAACCTGTTGACACTATCGGTGTAGAGGACATTTTCACCTATTCACCCGGTTCGTTTCTTTCTTATGAGAAGCATAGCAAACATAACTTCATATATATATATATCATTCATTTTCTGTATGCATATCTTTAATCTCACAACTGTAAGAGTTGAGTATTTTAAGTAATTTAAAATCCTCTGGCTTGTAAAAGTTTTCTCTTGCATAGAGTCTCGGTAATGTTCAGGATCAGATGGAGAAAACTTTGTCCTGCATGTTGGGTGTTAATGAGACACCTCTTCTTAATTACAAAATATTTATGTGAACAGATGATAGTTTTATAATGAACTACATTTTCCACTGGTATATTTTTCATTTTTATTTATTGAATTTATGTTATGAGGGTAACTGTTCTTTTCCCACAGCAAGCTCCAATAGACGCTAATCGTAAGTGAACTTTTATATCACAGCTACAATAGCGTTCGGGAAATTAAAAATTTTGAGTTTATTTATGTGACGTTTTTGAAATTTGGTTTGATATACAAGAAAATAATTATAAACAATAATATCAAGTTGTCCTTAACGGAATGGACACATTGATAAAATCATTACGTGAAAACAACTTGGGTAAATAACGAATTTGCAGACTATGGTAATGAACTGAATATAGTTTTTCCTGGGAAATGGGTGTAAAGTATGAAAGCAAAGAGTAAATTTAAAAAAAGTAATATAATAGATAAGGGTTTTGTTTTTTGGTGCAACTGAGAGATACATCATATGAAGTCTATGAGAAACTTGTGCAACGTTACTCTTTGAGTAAATGTGGGTTAGGTTTGATTAATTAATGCTATAATGCTGTCTCTCCTAGTTAAGTCTCCAGTTCTGCTTATTAAGTTTTGACAACGTCTTTAATAGTTTCCCAAACATAAAATGCTCTGTTACAGCTTCAGCTTGTACATAAAGCTGCTATTGATAAGGGAGCTAAACCTTGATCATACATCGTACTGACACGCTTACCAAGAGGTTTAAATACTTGTTAAAACATCAAGTGAACAAAGGATGAAGAAAACTGTCTCACTTATGTTTTTATTGAAGTTTTATGATTACTTAACATCAACAAGAAATAAAAAGTGCAAGAGAAGGTTGGCGTACAAATTCTCTTCCACTTTTTATTGAACTTTTTCTTGTTGATGTTAAGTTCTGGCTTACAAATGCTCTTGCACTTTTTATTGAACTTTTTCTTGTTGATGTTAAGTTCTGGCTTACAAATGCTCTTGCTACTTTTTATTGTAACTTTTTCTTGTTGATGTTAAGTACTGGCTTACAAATACTCTTGCACTTTTTATTGAACTTTTTCTTGTTGATGTTAAGTTCTGGCTTACAAATACTCTTGCACTTTTTATTGAACTTTTT